>NC_059353.1:9265000-9530000 GCF_019703515.2 Myxocyprinus asiaticus
TATATCTAAGAGCTTTTTGCTCAAATATTGATGTACAATGTAAACGAGAATATAAAAGAAATTAGGAATTGTACAAAAAACATAGAGTGAACATTGGGGAACACTGTTAATTTGTATATATATATATATATATATATATGTAGCCTAAATATTGACAAAGGAACTGCATAAATTCTGCTGAGTAACATATACTAACTGGAATTTGATGAAACTGCCTCAATGTGTTTTTGTCTTCTCTTCAGTTTCAGAGATGACATGACCTCTCCTGAACCTGCCGGTCGTTTAAGCGGCGCTGTCTGGTGTGTAGGACCCAGCGAAGAAGGGAAGCTCTCTGTGAGAATTGAGGAGAGAGAGAGAGAGAGAGAGAGAGAGAGAGAGAGAGAGAGAGAGAGAGAGAGAGAGAGAGAGAGAGAGAGAGAGAGACTCCTCCTCGTCTCCGGTGTCAAACTTGACATCAGCCTCTGAGCCGAGAATGGTAACTTGTGTCGGAACAGAAGCCCTCACATGAGTGGCATGCTTCATGGAGTTATGTACCTTGCTTTGCCCCCTGAACTTCTATCATGGATTGCAAAACCTTAATTCTTTTTCTTTTTCTCTTCACGTTTATTTCCAGCGCAGAATTCACCATTCATCCGTCCAATGAAGGTAAGACAACGTATGAAGTGTGAGACGAGGTGGAATATTATACAGTGGTTGTCTCTGGTTATACTGGAGCGAGAGGACTAGACTCTGGACGACGCTGTCAATAGAATGTTGTTAATTGACGTAAAGTGGACGATAGTTTTCCTTGTGGGTAGCTTTAGCAGAAGCAGTAACATTAACTTGAAATTGTTGCCTGCTTTCCGTCCGAAGCTTATCTTCTAAGCCGCCTTGATTACGAAGACGCGACGAATTTGATAATATTGGTTTATCGCTCGCTCACTTTATGTCACACCATATGTCAGACCAACTGCTCCATTTGAACAGATTTATTCTACAATTCTGTATGCGAGACATAAGGGTAGTCTATGAATTTCGCGATGCTTTCGCGAGAAGTACGCCGTATCGGCAATGCACGTGGGTTGGCTTCAAATGCGACTTTTAATATTGCCCAAATTGCCCAATATGTTTCTGCGCCTTCTCAACTACAAATTACATCATGCTTTGTTTCATAGAAGCACCCAGAAATGTTCCGGGTGTCTATACAGTTGTAAGGGATGGTTGTCTATGCTGCTCTATTATTTATTTATTTATTTAATTTTTCTACATAATCAAAACTACAGGCTTGCCTATAGAAGGATGTTAACTTCAAGCATATTTTGACACGTTTATAGCATCGTAAGTTGCTCACAAGCGGGTGGTCTTTCTCGGAGGTTCCTCAAAAATTACAGGTCACATCAGTGTTTATTGGTGTTGTTCGGTTACCTAATAATTTCAACTGTCTAACGTTAATCACGTTGTTAGATTAGCCTATTAGATTAACTGTAATTTATTAGCAGCTTAATTGATCTACATTTGGTCTATAAATTGAAGTAGCCTATATAAAGTCCATTATTATAGAAATGAAAAACAAAACAGCATTTAGTCAATGCAAACCGGCTACAATCATCTGGAGCTAACTAAGTTAGGTATATCCCTTCTTTTAAACTCAGTGCGTATTTGTATTTGACAAAATCTTTGTGAAAACGTCCTTCATGGATAAAACGGTTGAAGAAGCGGTCAGATCTAGCGATCAAAAGCTCGGATGAATAAAGTTGTAGACATGCTCCTGAACAACGGGCATGTTTTTTTTTTTTTTTTTTTTTTTTTTAATGCGTGTAGGCTACACCCCGTTTATACATGTCTGTTACATATTCCGTACAGTTTCCTCAAAAAATAGCGTTGATTGTCCCATTCAGAGCTATAAAGTTTTCAGAGTCGCTCTTAATACAGTGTGACTTGTTACACTTATAGGCCGGTCCCACTTATACAATTGGCAAAGTTTTGAATTAGCATTTCCAAAGCTTCAGGGGTTTTTAACAGTACAGGCATAATAATAATAGTAATAATAATAATAATAATAATAATAATAATAATAATAAATACAAAAATAAATAAAGGGACTTTGGCTAGTCGTACTGTATACAGAACATGGAGAGAAATGACTTTGAGGCAAAACAAATATGCTACTCAAGCCTGTGTATATTGTTGAATTTATTTATTTTTTGCTAGGATGTATCTGATGTGTGTAGACAGATACGAGCTGTTCACTGGCTGTCAACTAAAGGCTATAGCTTCAACTTGTCTCTATGGTTGCATCATATGATTCATTTGAAACCGAGGAGAGATTTTTTGGTTTGTCTAACAGTCTCTCTTATGATGATTTATGTGCTGTGAATTACCTTTTGTACAAATAGTATATAATGGGACATGTTTTTCCACCAGAGAGTGTCAGTATAGAGCTGCAGCCATCATAATCATTTGGAGCAAATTGAGCTTTTTTGCAGCATTTAGGCGCCCAATTAAGTCAAACGGTGACGTCGGCGCAGTAGTCGTATTTATAATCTCATAATACGACGTGTAGGCTAATGAAAACGATATTTTTTATGAACTTACATCGAAAGTGTCAAAGGCTATTTTTAGAATGACCTCTACGTGTGACAGCGGCCCACCTTCTGAAAACACAGTTTGCTTACACAATTTCGTTACACTTAAGTTGATCAAACTTTTTATTTATGATGACGATGATGATGATGATGATGATGTCCAATCTCTTAAACAAGTTCTCAGAAGTTTAACTTATAAGATTCTTGTTCATGTCTGTATTTTTTTTATTTATTTATTTTTTATTTTCTTTTGGATAATAATGTTCATAACGAACGTTGAGCAGTCGTTCCGAAAGAGCATAACTGAAAGCGTTTATAGGACTGATAAATATGATTTAAGCCAATATGTTATTAAAAAGTTACATACAGTATATCGATTTGGAGAGAGGGTTAAGAATGTCATTTCCCCCATTTTGTTTCCCTTTGTTAACGCATAGATCTGTTTCAAAGACTTGACACGCAGCTCTTAGTTTATGGGGTTTTCTCTGCTCTTTGAGGTCCGAAATTGGCCGATTTACTATAAGGACCGTGTAGGCCTACAGTTTAACCCTTAACATTAGGCCGTAAAATAACAACAATAACAACTTTAAAGTAGGCCTAAATTCTTTATTAAGCTACATGTGATGAATTGTTATCCCTAAAATCTTGTAGAGCCGACCGTCTTATATTTGTGACGGTCTTCGACTGCATGTTATTAACAGATTTGCTTCAAAAGATGGATGATTAAAAAATTACATCTTGCTCACGTCACTACGTCATTCTCTTAATTGAACCGAATGCAACATTTTAAAGGGATAAAGATATATGAAACAGATTATTAATAATATTGTGGATGATTAGAAAGTTGGGGGAAGTTTTGAATGAGAGGTCTCGGATCTTCTGTCACTGCTTAAAAACAGCAACATCAACAGCATATAATAATAATAATAATAATAATAATAATAATAATAATAATAATAATAATAATTCCACTGACTGTTTGGCCATTTCTTTGTTAGAAGTTATTTTCTGTAGGCTAGTTTAGTTTCCAGACATAAAGGAATATGTTGAATATCTATGGAGCACTGTAATAATAATAATAATAATAATAATAATAATAAATATATATATATTCTTGGCTATTTTTACTGCATTTTTCCTGTAAGTCTATGTTTGAAAACAACAGAGTGTCCATTTGAGGCCTGCTTACACAGTCCTGCATATAGCAAAAGTATAGAAATTTCACATCATAGGCGCTTTTTTTGCTAAAATATATATTTTTTCTCTCTTTTTTTTTTTGCTTTTGTTTAATCTCATAGAATTTACAGCATAACACTGACATTATTCTCTAGACCTGCACACAAATTATGTTCAGTTTAGAGTAATAATAATAATAATTATTATTATTACCTATTTCAAATATACATATTCATCTTTTAAAGATTATTTAATATGGCAATTTTCTTAATAACTGCAATACGCATGTGTAATGCCAGATTACTATTTTTTTTCTTTTTTCCTTTTTAATAAACCAAACATGGCAGAAAAAAAAAAAGAGGCTGTTGATATAATCTTTTTTTTTCTTCTTCTTGATCTGGGCACACTGCCTAGTGAAACATACTTCTGTTTAAAGAAGCGAATTAATTTTTCTACCATTTAGCTCAGCCTGTGTAAGTCATGATTGTGGTGGGTAAACTTTTAGGACTGGTCTTTTACTGTAATCCATATTGCATATCATCTGTACACTCGCGGCAGACAGCTAATCAAATAACACAGTTGACCACATATTATAGGGGGATTTCAAGCAAAATAACAAAAGCCACATTTGAAATATTTCGCTTTAACTTTACGATGCTGATCATCTTTAGAAAAAAAAAAAGCATTCGCCAAAAACTTTAATATATATTCAAACATCATTTACTACATAAGTATGTTAGGGTTTCCATTTTCTAACTAGTAACCAAGATGGCGCGCTCAGAGTCTGTGATGGCAACACGACAGTGGCGTGATGTCATGATGTACTAGATTCTTGCTGGGTCGCCGAATGTTTTGTGAGTGGGGGTACTTTTCAGATGTGTGGAAAATGTATTTACAAATAAACACACATCAAAAATAGTACTTTCCAAGCCTAGAGAATCGTCAGTTTGACAGCAATGTGCATGGTCATGCTGATGGGTAGGTTTTGGACGGAGATGGTGGACAGAAAAGCTGTAAGCATGCAGAGGGGCTGGGGCAGACACCCGGAGACTCAGCTGAATTATTCATGCTGTAGAGGTTAATACTTCATTGCTATCTTGCCACTGTGGGTGGAACCTACAATCAGGCTATAAGGCCTGTCATTTACATACAGTCATTGTTTTTTTGTTTTTGTTTGTGTTTTTTTTTTTTTTCTGATTGTTAAGAGCAATTCTAATCAATAACAGAACAAATGTGTAGCTTGAAAGAATCCAAATCAAATGGCGTGGCCTGTTCTTGAATCTAAAAGCCAAAATGTGATTTGAGCGATGGTACTTTTCGGATGTGTGGAAAATTTGCTTACTCATACATAGATAAAAAAATTGTACTTTGCAAGTCTACATAGAAAAAAAAAGTGCCTAATTCAGTGGCTTTACTTGTTTTTGAATTTTAAATCCAACATGCAACTTGGCTTATAAGAAATCCATAAATCATTGTGATAACATCCCTTATGATTATTTACCTTGGAAAGATGTTTGTGATGTGTGTTTGTGGTTAAGCGAGGGGTTTCTGTGAAGGTACAGTAGACCAGCTGCAGGGCTGGATCTAGTATGGGTGAGAAAAGGGATCATTGGAACAGCAGTGGGTACTTTGGACACACTTGTGCTCACTTGGAAATCCTTTGAAAATAATTCCCAAGTCCACCATGTGTCTTCTACACTCTCCGTCAGATTTTAATAAAGCCAGGCATCAATTCCCTTGCTCTCCGAGGACTCGGCAGTTCCAAGTTGTCCAGACACCTGACTCAGATCTTAATTCAATAAGAGATTTAATTAACTACCTGAAAGGTGGAGAGTATGTTAAGAAGAGAAGGCAGCGTGCCATTTAAAAGCCATGTGGCTCTCTTACTCATGCAAATCTTGTTTAGAGCGTAATCGACAACTATGATCACAACTAAGGTTAGTTGCTATTTTATGTGTATTTTCTGTAATCCTATCCATGTGATACAGTAAAATTTTGACACTGTACATATGAATGAATATTTAATGGCATTGAATATCATTATATTCATATTGCAAAGGTAGGGGAGACAATTGTAACACTACATTTCTTCAATCACAAATCACCTACAGGGATAGAACTTATTCAGCATATGGCTAGTTTTTCTTTTTTTAAATCAACATTATGATTTTAGGTTAAAATTCATGTGAATGCATAGGAGAAAGTATATATTTTTAGTTGTTGTGAATGGTCACCATTTCTTTTAAATTTTTCAACATTTGAATTTACTTTTTGCTTTCACTGGTTCATTTTAAATGACACTGTGGTGTAACAAATTAATTTTTAAAAGTATAAAAATTCCATGTAGTCTCTTAATTAATTTCAGGTTGTAAAATCTGCATGCATAATTAAGAATTTGCAAATGTCGATTAAAATAGTTTAAGATGCAATTTAGCATGTCACACTGCAGGACGTCAACTTTCCAAAAGTATTTATGTCAACTATCCATATGCTCAATACAATTCTCTCTATGCCTGAGGAAAAAGTGTTATTGTATCACTTTTTAAGAAATTTTCAACAACAACAACCACAAAATTTTACTTTACTTATTTGAGGTATAAAAGTAATTATTTGTCCAGTATTTTAGTTTTCTGCTTTTTTAAATTGTGATGCCTTTGATATCGAAACTTGAATTAAAATCTATTTTATTTCTAGATTCTTGACTAAAATTATGGGGTAACTGTAACACTGACTTATTATTAATATTCAATATTAGTTTTAATTCAGTATTCAATTCAATATTTTTATTTTTCAATATAAATATAGTTTATGGAACTATTGCTGTTTGAACTGCGCATGCTTCTATATCAAAAGATGAGAACTAGATTTCTAGTAGTTTATGAGTCATGAAGGAAAATTTTTCAATTGCCTGCGGACTGTAAATTGTTTTTAATAAAAACGAATGAGTCATTAGTAAAGGTAGCCATTACATTACACATTGAGCTATTCTTAGATACTTTGTGAATGAAACATTACCATTGTCTCGTTTTCAGTGCTGTTAATGTGTTCGATCAATTTTGCCACGTGCTGATGAAAGGAAAATAATAGCTAGTTGTCCAGGGATGATACAGTACATTCGAGAGATAGATACCCGTTGGCGGCCACTGGTTGGAATCCTAGATTATTATCTCCCTCCAGTATTGATTAACCTATTTTGTCCTATGTACTTAGAGACAGCCACTGGATCAGCTGATAATAATCAGCCCTTTGTTTTGTGCTAAGTTGGGGGGTGGCTGACTGATGCTACTTGGGACACTTTTTAATGGAGAGGGTGGGAATGACGTTGGCTGTGATTTTCGTCACTTACTGCTGCAGAGTCTGCCTCACCCATGTAGCTATCTCATTTTGTGGTCTCAAATTTCCCTGGTCGGCTCAATTTGAGACGCCGGCTCGGCTCATTGAGAAAATTTAAATTGGAACCAACGGAGCTGGATGTGAGCTGCCATTATCTGAAGCAGATAGCTTTATTATAGTTAATAGGGATCGTCTACTGTATGGAAACAGCCAGCTGTTTGGCTCGCACTCAGGTGCAGTGCCATTTTGTGCTGGAATTTGATAATGGGGTCTCTAATGGACTTGCCTCTCCATCTAGCTCCTAATATATACACTACCAGTCACAGGTTTGGACACACTTGACTGAATTTATGTTTCTTATCTTAAAAACTTACTGATCTAAAGGATTTTAATAAAACTAAAATGTTATTTTTATTTAATCTTAAAATGTTACTTTTATTTTTTAATTTAATTTAATTACATTTTTATTTTAATGGAGGACTTATACTGGATGGTGGGGGAAATGCATACATGGGAACTCCTTCAATACTGTTTAAAAAGCAAATATAAAGGATGCATCGCATGAAATTGGTTGAGAGAATGTCCAGTTGAGAGAGTGTGCAGAGCTGTAATAGACAAAGTGTGCCTACTTTAAAGAAGAAATACATACTGTAAGTTTTGATTTGTTTAACATTTTGCTCACTACATAATTCCCATACTTTGTGTTTTTTTATAGTTTTAAAATTTTAACTATTATTAAAAAAGGTAGACACTAGAAATAATAAACAAAGAATCGATGTGTCCAAACTTTTGACTGGTACTGTATGTAGAACGTGCCAGGACCGAATGGCATTTTATATGGACTGGACTGATTTCTTACATTGAAAAAGCTTTTCTGGCCTGACTTCTGACTTGAACATCATGTTTTCTAGCCTCTGTCACACTTTGAGATAAGAAAATGAACATGCCGCCAACAAAATATATGTTCCTGGGCACTTTTGTAAAAGAAAGGTTTGTCATTCATGTCCCGTCCATTTGTGGTTTGGCTCAACGTTTGCTGGCCATCGCTGTAGGGAGAATGAATGGCACAGCTATTAGCGGAGGCCATAGACACCATGCTGAGTGCCCCACATGTCAGCTGGGATTACGCGTTTACTGTACGTCGATGGAGGCTTTTGTTCTCTCTCTTTGTGCCTGTAGAAGGCTTGCTCAATCAAACAGGAGTCGTCGTTATGAGAGCTTGAGACACAGAAATGTCAAGATCTTTTCAGGACCTTCTCCTCTACAGCACGCCATAGTTCTCATGATTAATGCATCCACACTGAGGCAGTCAGCCATTTTTAAGTGTGCAATAATTTGTCCTTACTGTCTTCTCCCATTGTTTTTGATTTATTTATGTATTTGTATTATTTTTATTTTCTGTTGGTTATCTTATTTCTTTATTTATTTTGCATGTTAAATGGATTGCATTTGACAAGGATATGATAATGTATTTGAAACATCAACAATTCTAAACACAACACAAATAAATATGGACAAATATTAATTAAATATTTTATGATTGAAATAAAATGATAACATGTTGAAAGTTTGAAAATAGTTATGTAGCATAAAAGAGATGTAGCATTCTCAGTTTCATGAGAATTAAGCTTTTCTCCCCATTCTACAAAATCTTGTTCTCATTTCTGTATTGCAAAAATAAAAACAAATATTTACAATTTGTGCTAACTTTAATTTGAGCTGATTTACATAAAAATCATTGTAATATAGTATTAATTTACTGTAATACAGTAAAATAAATATTGTATTACAGTAATAAGAATCTAATAAGAATCACCATTTACAATAATGGGAATTATGGAAAACAACAAGTTAAAAATCTGGACTTATTGTGTAAATGAGAACTTTAAGGGGAAATGTGCTTAATTGTCATGAAAATAATGTCACAATGCAGAAAAAAAAATAAAATAAAAAAAAATAATAATAATAATTCATAATGGTCTCAAAAATTGTCTTAATTTTCTTTAATTTTGGGATGAAATGTGACCCGGACATATTTTCGATTTACCCAGGAACAAAAAAAATTGAAATGAAAATGAAAAAATAAAGTCCTATAAAAATGTAAGGATAAGTAATACAAATCTGTTTTACATTTGTGAATGCTCTGGCACACAGTGGTATGAACTGTCATCACTTATCAACATCACTAAAACACTTTCAGGGGATGCTTGTCAGATAAAAATAATTTGTAATATCTTCGCATAGTTGCAGATGCCTGTCAGTAAAATAATACGCTGACACACACAAAATCAAGAATGGGTCAGATAGTGACATTCAAGACAGCACAACACATCGAGTATCAATGGCAACTTTTCTGTTCTCAGCACAGAGCCAGTTAAAGTTAGTGGAGCATGCTGAAAAAAATGCTCGTTTGGAGGATGAGTCCAATGTCTCCATTGTTTGTTTAATTGGATCGTGGCATCAGAGCAGTGCAGCTGAGTCAATACTCTCCTGATCAGGACGTTGCGCACTGAGACCTCCTGGCCTCCTGGTCTGAGTGGCGGTGGCGGGGGGTGAAACGGAGTTAAAAAAAAAAGATAAATGCTTATTTGTCTCTCTCTCCTTTTGTACAGTTAACCTGTTGGACTCCAAAGCAAGCCAAGGGGAGCTGGGCTGGATATCATCCCCATCCCATGGGGTGAGTGTCACAGACCTAATCCATATTTCTTGATTGAATAGAAGCAGATTTCATGCTGTGCAAAAAATGCACATAGTTTCCAGTGCATTTATTATTTTGTGTTAAGTTTCTTTGGTTACACTTAAGTTACAGTGTTCTTACTACTGTGTATTTACATAGGTTATTACTGAGTAATAATCTTAAATTAAATTAACTTAGTGTTTAATTCATTTGTGGAGCTGCTTGTACTTACATATTGTTATTACTATAGTGATTAATAATGGTAATTTGTAAAATGTTGCATGGTCATCGTTTTATTTTTTTTATAAAATAATACATATTCAAACATGTAAAGCTTTGTTTTTTTTTTATTTAAATTTTGATCATTTTAATAGGGCAGCACGATGGCTCAGTGGGTAGCACTGTCGCCTCACAGCAAGAAGGTACCCGGTATGAGTCCTGGCTCACCCAGGACCTTTCTGTGTGGAGTTTGCATGTTCTCCCCATGTTCGCGTGGGTTTCCTCCGGTTGCTCCGGTTTCCCCCACAATCCAAAAAACATGCAGTGAATTGGAGACTGTAAATTGCCCATATGTGGGAGTGAGAGTGTGAATGTGTATGTCTGTGTGTGTTAGCCCCGTGATGGACTGGCCATCTGTCCAGGTTGCCTCGCTGCCTTCGTCCCGAGACTGCTGGGATAGGCTCCAGCACTACCCGCGAGCCTACATAGGACTTTAGAAGGTGGCTTTAGAAGATGGATCGATGGATAATTTTAAATTAAATGTAAAAAAGTAATTTTGTTGGGATTATTTAAATAATATTAAGCATCTTCAAAATAATGTTATGTACATTAAAATCAATTTAATTTTAAAAGATAAAATGACAAATATTATGAAAGAAAATAAGTTTTAAAGGACTAAGCCCAATGGTATGTTTTTCCTTTCAGTGCAGTGCAAATCAGTGTACTTTATTTTTGTTGTCAAAACCTCAAGGTCAAAACTTCTGATAATAACCATGTTTATTTGTTGAGCTGAACAGGTATTGGTCTCAAGGGCTACTCAGACCAAGCCATTCTTTAAACTTTATTGTGTGTTAAAATTACTTGCTGGCAGTTGCTAAAGGCAATCCAGTAATTTGTTCCATATAGCTGCCAAACCTTGTTTCCCCCCATTCCTTTTTACTGCTGGCACAGTAAAATGTTAAGCTTATTTTAAAGAAGCAAGAAAGAAAAAAAGCAACAAAAAAAAAAAAAAAAAAAAAAAAAAAAAGAGAGAGAGAGAGACATTTATATTTTATATAAAATGCTTTTTTAATGTAAAGGGCATTTAGGGAAAATTGAGTAATTGTACTAATTTGCTAGATTAATTTTTTTTAACTGTTCATTATTTGAATAGAGGAAGCATCATTATCTTTACAATATAGCCATAAATGTGATTGAGAATGAAAATGGAAATCCCTCACAGGTATGTGCCTTAATGCTCTGGGATTTATTAAGTCGATGTGTAGCCGTTGTGGTGACTGTTGAAAGACGACGGCGAAGATCAAGTTCTCAAGGTGAATTAACTCTAATTACTCAGGACTTTTGCCTAGTTTGGAGCGATAAGCATTTTGCCCTGAAAGCTATGCCCTCAAAAATGATTTGGAATAATGTGCCGGTGCAGCGCTGACACTGACGGATGGGCCGCCCGCCTTCTGCCAGTGTAAGCACAAATCGGCCCGGTTAAAGCAAATTAAGAGCTAAGCCCATCGGATGCTCCCCGCGTGGCGGCCTGCACAGATAAGGGCAGTAAATATAAATCTGCCCTGTGCAGACAGCTCTTGAAATGCAGCGCTGTTTATTATGGCCTCTCCAAATTGCATCAGGCTTCAGCCTGGGATCCATTACCCACGGCAGTCGGATTACTCCGTTTGCGCCACAGCTACCCTTATGAACTGCTACGATCTGTTGCATTGCTCTGAGGACCCTAAACAATTCTTCCTCAAGTTGGTTTAAAAAGCAGCTATGGCATATGTGGAGATGCAGATTTAGTCTTGATTATCACTTGTAGTGTTGGGATTTAGAAAGCCTCATTATTGTGTTTTTTAGGCATTCCAAAGCTGTTTTACCTCCAGCAAAGAAAAAGAACTGCAAATGACTATTGAGTTTTTCAGTGGCTTGGCATTGACACAGATTTTAATTCAATTTAAGATTATTGAACGAATAACAGGATTTACTTCTAGCAGTGGGAGTATTGGTGGCAAAACTGGACAGCAGTCAAGAAATTTAAATATTCTGGGAAGGATATATAGTTGGATGGGATGTTTATAAGCATATTCAAACCACTTCGAACCAGTATTTTGGAAATTATAATCCATAAAATAAATAAATAAATAAAAAGAATGTATCAACTTAAAATTCTTCTTCTTCTTTTTGCATATATATATATAAATATATCTTCTTTCTATTTAGTCAAGGGCGGTATGACCATAATCTTTTCTCACAATATGAATGAATTTATATCACAGTAACGGTATATAGCATGTTGTCTATTTTACTGAAATTCAACAAAACAACGGTTTGAATATATACATGTTTAATTCATAAACAATTTAATTCACAAAATGTACTATATATATATATATATATATATATATATATATATAGTACATTTAGTGAATTAAATTGTTTATAAATGAAATTTCATAATGTGATATTTTTTTTCTTTTTATTTGGAGTGTGATAGACACAAATCAAAAGAAGCTTAACTTGTATTGAACTCGGAATATTTCTTCTTTGTATGAACTTGTTTGGGAAGCATCCTGTATTTTCACATTACTCAATCTTTTTCCATTTCTCTGTAAATAATGTAAAGTATTCCTGCCCACTAATGGCTATGCAAATATATTATGCTGGTGCTGAACTTAATGTAAAAATCTCTACCGGTTGAGACATTTTTACTATGGCACTGTATATACCGTCATACCACCCATCCATATTTCCATTTATTATTTGGAACAGAAACCAGAAGATCTGCAGCATTGTAGCTTAATCAAGTTAGACAAAATAGGCAGCAAACACACAAAAAATTCATTATGCATTTCTGAAGTCCCAATCTGCCAAACAGCCTGCAGCTGAAAGACAATATTTCCAACATGATGCTAAAACACATTTAGTTTTTCCCTCTGAAAGGAAACTGTGAAAGATCTCCAGCCGTACAAAGTGCAAAGAAAACCCCCTCGATAAAGGTGGATTAGCACATCATATGGTCGCAGCGAGCTGAACAGGCAGCGCACAATGTGTTGTGGTTCCTCTGTGGTAAGCTGTGATGAAAAGGTATTGACTGATAGGGTACAGTTGTCGCTGTGGCCTAGAGCAGGAAATCTTAGATGGTCAAGCACTTGTCATTTCTAATGTTTCCTGCTATATTGTGGGAATGGTGTAGGCTCTTGTGCCTTAAGTATAAACACAAGTCTTTTTTCAGTTTTTTTGTTTGGAGTGATTTGCGTGTTTGATTTAGTGAAGTATTTGTATTTCTTATTTTCTGTAACATAATATGGAAGAGTTTACACTTCCTGATTAAGTTAAATAAAAATGCATCTGGTCATTCTTTCAACCCACTTCATAAGGTGCCACCTGGTATGCTTTTTTAAACAGTATGGAAGGAGTTCCCATGTAAGCTGAACACTTGATGCTGCCTTTCCTTTACTTTCTGGTCCAACTCATCCATAAAAAAGAAAAAGAAAAACATAAAAAAATTATTTAAAAAAATCATACGTAGACAATTTGTTTTTGTCTACAAAACTACTTTCAAGCTTTTAAGCATAAGCTTTCAGATCAAGTACATGAGAAGCAAATCCAGTCAAATGTGTGCAAACTTTTGACTGGATGTGTAGTGGTATGAAGACTACAGTTTAGACTGACTTCTGCTGACAACTATTCAATAGTCCGAGCTTCAGTCTGTGTTATTAAGTACCAGTGTGTACTTGACAGAAAGCAACCATCTCCTCCATGTAGCTTGATATATTCATTTCCTCTGATAGATCTCCTGTATATTTCCATAATTAAGCTATGTCTTTTATCTATGCCCTCTCCGGCATCCCAGCATTCAGAATGTAATGGAGTCCTCGCAACCAGAATCCTCTCTAATTTTATCCTCATAGGCATTATAATGAAGAGAGCGGGATTTGATGAATGAAACACGCGCCGAATGTACCTACACAGGAAATGGGCATGTGATACCAGGAAAAGCCTGCAGTAAACTTCAGTCTTCTCTAACTAATACAATTTAATTGTAATACGAGCAAGAGGAGGATTATAATTTTATAACATATCTGTCTGAAACATAAGCTCCACTCCACTTTGTCCACAAGTGCCAGGGAATCTATTAGTTTAAAGTACCAGTTGGCCTGTGTACACACTGAGCGTACACAGGGGGGAGTTAGGCCGCAGCCCTGCCAAATGCACCAACTGCTGATTTCCACATTTCTCTGCTGCTTTCCTTGCTCAAGTGGAGATTGCTATTGTAAAATGATATTTGGAGAAACCTAAAGTCATCTGCCTGTTGAGTGTTATGTCACAAAGTGGAGGGCCGATGTATCCCACTGTGGAGTAGGAAATACATATTGGTGTCCAATCGCAGTCCAATGCACTCAATGAGATCTTCAGAAACTGCTATCTGTAAAAGAGATACCCAGACCGGGCTGGTAATTTTACAGTTTTCCCTCTCTATAACCGGGTAGTATGCATTGTAAAGTAGAGTTAATTGAAGGAGATTGGCCCGTGCTATGATGATATCATTCATGGCAGCAGAGAATCCATGTAATACACAATTCTAAAGTGTGTGATTTACACATTGTATACACATTGCTGTTTCCTGTTCCAGTTGCTGCTGGCACACTGCACAAGTCTGTTTGTTTGTAGCTTGCTAGCCTGCTTAGCATTGCTTATTCCTCTACGCTCATCGTTATATCCTTTGCCATTTTACCACGTGCTTCCTTTTTTTCTGTTTTTCCACTGTTTAAACTGCGTGTGTATTACCGCGCACACCCATTTTCTTTTTCTTTTTTCCACTTGTCTACATCTCACATTTCGACTGCATGCATTCATTTCTCCTCTGTGTTAATGCATCAATCTCAAACATCTGCTGATCAGGAACCAACATAACAACAGCAAACAATTGCATGAGGGATTCACATCGATCTCAAACCCTCGCCACTCAAGAACAACCATAACAACAACAACAACAACAACAAACAATTGCGGTAAGTCATGGCATCCGCTCATATTACTGCTTCCTGAATTGCATGCCACATGTTTACTATTGCTTCTTCCATCAGCAGTGAGGTATTTACATGTGATAAATGTAAGGAATTAGTCAGGCTGGTGGAGAAGGTTAATGAGTTAGAGATACGAATCAAAACGCTAGTGGAGGTCAGTGAGAAAGAGAAGCCGGTAGATACTGTTTCGGATGCGGGTAGAACAGCGAGCAACACACACACTTTGGTTCTGGCTGTAGAGCCCCCACAGCAGGGCGTTTGGGTGATGTCTCGGCGGCATACTTGCTCAGCAAAGCAACACCATTCTCCCATTCCTGTTAGGGTTTCCAATCGATTCTCCCCACTCAGTGATGCACCCACTCAGAGTCATGTTGAAAAAGCCCTGGTTATAGGAGATTCTTTTGTAAGGAATGTGAAAATAGAGGCTCCAGCCACTATTGTTAAATGCATTTCTGGTGCCAGAGCGTTTGACATCAGATCAAATTGACAAGTGCTGGCTAATGCTAAATGTAGATTTTCTAAAATTGTTATTCATGTCGGCACTAATGATGTACGGCTTTGCCAGTCGGAGATCACTAGAGATAATGTTAAAGAGGTGTGTGAACTTGCAAAAACAATGTCAGACACTGTAATATGCTCTGGCCCCCTCCCTGCTCGTCATGGTGATGATGTTTATAGTAGATTAGTGTGACTGAATGGCTGGATGTCTGAGTTCTGTTCGGAGAATAGCATAAGATTCATAGTTAATTGGACAAGTTTTTGGGGTAGACCTGACCTGCTAAAGAGACACTGACTCCATCCCTCCAGGGAAGGTGCTGCTCTCCTCTCTAGTAATTTGGCTCATAGTCTCAATAATAGTGATAATATTTGGCTATCTGGGGTCCAGGTCAGGAAGCAGACAAACTGGCTAATCTGAACATCTGCTAGCTGGCTTGAGACATCACACAGGTCACATAAACTACAACACATAGAGAATGAATCACCTATTTATCATATAGAGACTGTGTCTGTTCCCTGAACTACCAAACACAAATCCCTCATTAAATAATTTAGAAAAAAATGGATTAAGGTAAAACTTAAAAAAGAAAACAAAATTGAAGATAAACATCATATAAAGGTAGGGCTACTAAACATTTGACCTCTTTCAACCAAAGCACTAATTGTAAATTAAATTATTACAGATCATAATTTGGATGCACTCTGTTTAACTGAAACCTGGCTTAAACCAGATGAATATATTAGTTTAAATGACTCTACTCCCCTAGGTTATTGTTGTAAATATGAGCCTTGCCTGAAGGATCGAGAAGGAGGTGTTGCTGCAATGTACAGTCAAGTTTTTGGTGTTACTCAGAGGACAGGATACAAGTTTAAGTCTTTTGAACTAATAATGCTTAAAGTGGCACCGTCAGATACAAAAAAAAAAAAAAAAAAATCTGTTGTCTTTTGCCCTTGCTACAGTATATAGATCACTGTAGCCATATCCTGATTTAATTCTGTCATATGGAGTTGATGTTGATACTATAGAAATTCTGCCACAGAGCAATGCCATCTAAGATCATTACCTCGTCTCTTGTATGCTGCGATCAGCTAATGTCACTCAGTCTACACCACACTATCGTTTAGGTCAAACTATTCTTTTGACCACTAAAGATAGCTTCACTAATAATCTTCCAGATTTTTCTCATATACTCAGTAAGCCAAAAAGTCTAGAAGAACTTCTTTTTTGTTCAGAAAATATAAATACAGTCTTCTCTCGCACTTTTGATAGTGTCGCCCCCCTTCGATTAAAGAAAATTAAAGAAAAAATGTTACAATGATCACACTTATGCTCTCAAGAGAGCAGTTCGGAAAATGGAGAGCAAGTGGAAGAATAAAAAATTAGAGGTATTCCGCGGTGCATGGAAAGATAGTGTCTGTAGCTACAGACAGGCACTAAAAGCTGCCAGATCAGCATATTTTAAGAAAATAATCACAACAATCCTAGGTGTTTATTCAGTACTGTGGCTAAATTGGTTAGGAACAAAACCTCGACTGAAGCAGATATTCTGTAACAGCACAATAGTAATGACTTCATGAATTTCTTTACAGATACAATTTTAATAATCAGAAATAAAATTAGAATTATGCAATCATCTGTCACAGTACCACAGAAAACAGTGTCTCATAATTTTCCTCACGAGCAACTTCAATCCTTCGCTGTCATAGGTCATGAAGAGCTAACAAAACTTATTGAAACATCAAAAGCCACAACATGTATGTTAGATCCAATACCAGCTAAGCTCTTAAAAGAGATATTCCCTGTAATCTCAGAACCTCTTCTTAATATTATTAACTCCTTGCTATCCTTAGGACATGTCCCAAGAAACTTTTAAATGGCAGTCATCAAACCACTTATTAAGAAGCCACAGCTTGATCTTGGAGAATTGGCTGATTATAGACCAATTTCAAATCTCCCATTTATGTCGAAAAAACTAGAAAAGGTAGTGTCCTCCCAACTATGTTCATTTCTACAGAGAAATAGTATATTTGAGCAATTTCAGTCAGCATTTAGGCCCCATCACAGCACAGAGACTGCATTTATCAGAGTTACAAATCTCTTCTAGTGCTTATATGGCACTTTTCCACTGCACGTTACGTTACGGTTCGACTCGACTCGACTCTGCTCGCTTTACTTTTCTGAGCTTGCTTTTCCACTGCAGTTTAGTGCAGCCTCAACATGGGTGGGATTATAGGCTGATCGTCATAGTTGTGCCACCTCTACTGCCGTGACATCATCTTAAACGTGACACAAACACACAACAAAGGAGCAATGGAGGATATCGAAGGAATGGTGTTCTTGATTCTCAGCATGTGGCTGTTTTTCACAGCAAGATGACAAACTTTGTTTCAAAAGAGGCTTACGGCAGCAAGACAAAATACTGCAAAAAAACAAAAACAGGAGAGTTTGGGAAATCATACACCAAAGTGCAGACGAGGACATCACTGTGTTAGCTCGACGACGCACGAGGGTAAGCTAACCTGCCATCTAGCTTATAGATTCTCTCTGACCAATCAGTGATCTGCAGGGTTTTGACGTCACATTTAGTATCGGCTCGGCTCGCTTGGAACCTCGACTGAGGTGTTACTAAAAAAAGTACCAGGTACCAGGTACTATTCACAGTGGAAAACCCCCAACAAGCGAGCAGAATCGAGTCGAGTCGAGCTGTACCGTGCAGTGGAAAAGCCCCATTAGATCTTAGTGCTGCCTTCGACACCATAAATCATGACATTCTCTTAAATAGTCTTGAGAATTTTGTTGGCATTTGTGGACTTGCATTAGCATGGTTTAGGTCCTATTTAGCAGACTGCTACCACTTTGACTGTGCAAATGAAGAATTGTCAAATCAAACAAAAGTTAAGTAGGGAGTGCCACAGGGATCAGTTTTAGTGCCTCTGCTTTTCACCTTTTCACCTATTATCGGGAATTGTGGAATAAGTTTCCACTGTTATGCTGACGATACCCATCTTTTCATTTCTTCAAAACCCAACGAAATTTCACAATGTATCAATGAAATAAAATATTGGATGGCCAGAAATGTCCTTCTACTCAATTCTAACTAAACTAGTTACTAATTTTTACTGATTATTGGACCAAAAATCTCTAAAAATAAGTCGCTAAAATATCATTTGACTCTCAATGGAAGTACTGTTACATCGTCTTCTACAATGAAGAACTTAGGTGTTATATTTTATACTAATCTGTCCTTTAAAAAACAATGTTTGTGCAACTGCATTCTTCCACCTCAGAAATATTGCTAAGTTACGACACATGCTCTCTATTGCAGATGCCGAAAAACTAATTCATGCATTCATGACCTCAAGACTAGATTATTGTAATGCATTACTGGGAGGATGTCCTGCAAGTTCAATAAATAAACTTCAATTGGTTCAAAATGCAGCAGCCAGAGTGCTGACTAGAACCAAGAAATATGATCATATTAGCCTCATTTTATCATTGTTACATTGGCTACCTGTTATATTTCGTATTAATTTTAACATTTGTTAACTACGTGCAAAGTTTGAATGGTCTAGCTCCACAGTGCTTAAGTGACCTTCTACCATGCTTTATTCCATCACGTTCATTACGATTACAAAATTCTGGACTGTTAATAGTTCCTAGAATATCAAAATCCACAAAAGGAGGTAGATCCTTTTCATATTTGGCTCCTAAACTATGGAATAATCTCCCTAACACTGTTCAGAATGCAGACACACTCGCTCAGTTTAAGTCTAGACTAAAGACTCATCTATTTAGCCAGGCATACACCTAATTTATCCTTCAAATCAAAATTAGGGTGCTTTAGTTAGGTCTGCCGGAACCAAAAACATTTATCATGATTTATAAGTCTGCAAAAAACTGAATGGCTTCTACGCTAATATTATTCTATTTGTTTCCATGTCTCAACCTCAGGATTCATATCCCGAGGTTATCAGAGCCGGCCAGATCCAGCTCCGTTCCTGCTTGGTGTCGGACTTACGATGGACATCAGGGGATGAACTGAAGCCAACTTTAACCATATGACATGGGATCCTTCATATACCACTACCTGAACCTTGGACTTAGGATAGACCTTACTGATTTGACCTGCCGGTTGAACTGCGATGCACCTCATTGATCTCTGCCTGCATCACCTTGGTCTAATGATGGACTACACTCTTGAAATGGAATACACAGACTATCATGTAATTGCCAACAAAAGCCTTCATCGACCAATTAACAAAGTACTATGCATCTATGTGAACTTCTGCAGTTAATCCAGGATGGACTTCAAAGACATTAGTCATTAACAGTTCATACAAAATCTTTGTTTAAACACTGGACCTTAACACTTTCTTAGTTTACTAATTTTAAACCATGACTTGCACTGCACATAAATAACTAATATTGGCATTATATTCATGCTGTTTAGCCAGAGGGGAACTGGACCCCACAGTTAGCCTGGTTTCTCCCAATATTATTTTTCTCCATTAACCAACATCTTATAGAGTTTTGTGTTCCTTGCCACAGTCCCCTTCAGCTTGCTCACAAGGGTTCTAAATACAGTTATTATTTAATTATTTCATTTCTATACACATTTTACAATCATATTTAATCAAACTACACAATGATCACTGTAAGACATTATAGATACCACAGTTTCATTTATTTCTTTTTTGTTAATGCATGATTTCCTGTAAAGCTGCTTTGAAACAATGTGTGTTGTAAAAAGCGCTATACAAATAAAAAAGACTTGACTTGACAGTGTACAGTATATGATGTTTCATTTATTTTGGCAGCCGTGGTTTCAGTAAAGTCATTGTCGCTACAGTATGATAATGCGGAACAGCCCAGGCACCTGGACTTGATTTGGATCATCAGCTATGCTGTTGAGCACAAGTTGGCTATTCAGTAAATAACTTACGCAGTCAAACGCAGGCAAATGAACAGCTGAAATTTCCATTCATTTAAATTTGCATCATATTTATTTAGTCTTGAATACATAAACACGTGATATAGGGAAGGAATTCAATTGTTCTGTGATTGTAACATTGTTCATTTAGATGTATCAACAGGCCCACACGAAATGTATGCATTTTCTGTGCAGATTTTTGGGGGAAGCCTGTGGAATTCTGTTGAATGGATCTAAACATGGTAAAATGTGTTAAAGGACCTGAGATTACTACACTTTTATCGGTACCTAAAAGCATAATCCGATTGGCCAGTACATGCATAAATGAACACACAAAGGGCAGCCTATGTGTACAACCAGATGCGGACTGGCCATCGGGAGAACCGGGACTTTTCCCAGTGGGCCGGCCGCGAAACGGTGCCACAGTACGCCAAAGGGGGCTGCGATAAGCTGAAGGGGCCCCTGAAACGGTGCCGTGATATGCCAAAGGGGGCAGAAAAACACATTGCCACAAACCCCCATCACCCCAGCTCGACAGATTTTCTCCAGGTCCGATTTTTGTTCCCAGTCTGCCCGTTTACAGCTGTAAATGAACTGGCAATCAAATCTTTGCAAATTTGCACAATTATGAGGGCACAAATTCTGCATGGGCCTGCCTAAAGCTGGAACTGAAAAAGAGACCTAGGCTTAAATGAAAGGAAGTTAAGGCTTAAAAAGTTAAAGACCCCATAAAATTGTTTGACGAGCACAGTTTTTGTCCTGTTGTTACATAATCCCTGTTGAAACAGGAAGTTTGGGTGGGGCATGTTAAAGGTTTTGTCCCTTTCTAAAATCCATAATTTGCTACTTGCTAGTCAATTGTGAGTGGTATTAGGGGGAGGGACATTCTCATTGTGGAGTGCATTTGACTGGACAAAAGTCTGTGTAGTGCAAGATGAGTCGTACATATTTTTGTTCTGTTTTCTTGGAAAAGATAGACTGTAAATTTTAATACTGCTAAAAGTTAAAGCATTTCAACATAGTGTCATGACAGAATTCATACAAGATTGCAAAATCTTGTATGAAAAGTTAGGACTTTTATTCCCATAAAGACCAACCAGTCAACAAACTGAAATTCAGATCAATACAATACAGGCACCAAGTTTTAGCTAGCCTCCAATCCAACACTTTATTTCAAGAAAGGAAGTATTACTTACCAAATTTAGTTTCTCATTCCATTTTTATTTATGCAATACAAATAACTGAAGTATGTAAATAACCAGTAATATGCTTCTTTGTCTTGGTTTCTCCCATAGTATACACAAGTGATTTTTCTGTTGAAATAATGGTTAGATTTAGTGTTTGGGTTAGGGGGTGGACTTTATGGTTACATTAAGGTTTGGGAAGGGGTTAAACATTGGAAAAAACATTATAACATTGTTTGTTGGTTCGTAAATTTTTATCAATGGGAGTTAAAGACATACACATATATAAAAACCAAAGCCAATTCATACAATTCATTGTGATTTCGCCATCTAGTACTATTATAATGACGTAAAGGGATAGTTCACCCAAAAATGAAAATTCTCTCATCATGCCATCCCAGATGTGTATGACTTTCTTTCTTCTGCTCAACACAAACAAAGATTTGAAGATGAATATCTCAGCTCTGTAGATCCTTCTAATGCAAGTAAATGGGTACCAAGATTTTGAATCTCCAAAACTACATACTACTTCTGCAGAACACAAACAAAATGTTTTAGAAGAATATTTCAGCTCTGTAGGTGCATACAATGTAAGTGAATGGTGACCAAAATTGTGAAGGTCCAAAAATCACATAAATGCAGTAAAAAAGTAATCCATAAGACTCCAGTGGTTAAATCTATATCTTCAGAAGCGATCTGATAGGTGTGTGGGTGAGAAACAGATCAATATTTAACTCCTTTCTTCTATCAATCTCTACTTTCACTCTCACATTATTCTTCTTTTGTTTTTGGTTATTCACATTCTTCGTGCATATCGCCACCTTTTGAGCAGGGAGGAGATTTTATAGTAAAAAAGGACTTAAATAATATCTGTTTCTCACGCACACCTATCAAATCATTTCTTAAGATATTTAACCAATGGAGTCTAATGGATTACAATTATGCTGCCTTTATATGCATTTTGGAGCTTCAAAATTGTCACCATTCACTTGCATTGTGAGGACCAACAGAGCAGAAATATTCTTCTAAAAATCTTTGTTTGTGTTCTGCAGAGGAAAGAAAGTCATACACATCTGGGATGGCATGAGGGAGAATAAATGATGAGAGAATTTTCATTTTTGGGTGAACTATCCCTTTAAGACTGGGTTGCAACTTTTAGGAGTACAGTACAAAAACATTTAACTGGCTTCAAAGCTAACAGATGTGGACTAAAAGCCACAACACTCCAATTTAACCCTTGTGTGTCAATAAAAAAAAAGTTACTCAGAGGTCCTTCAAGGACAAAAATGTCCACGTAAAAAAAAAAACTGCCATAATAACATTATTTTCCACTTTCAATTAGTTAATTTTTTAACCAACATCAGTCCTGATCATAACTACCAAATATTCATTCATTTTCAGAATTTTAACCCTTTAAATGCCAGTTTGTTTATATAATGCCGCTGTTGTTTTTTATTAAATACATTTTTGGGGGGGATTATTACAGTCTGGGATATGTCAATGATTAGCAACAACATTGATTTTGATGCATTATTATTTTTTGTGCAGTGTCAGTTAAAAAAAAAAAAAAAAAAAAAAATCACATTCAGGACCTTAGAAGACAAAAATGTCTGCATGCAATAAAAATATTATATATTAACAATATTTTCCACTTTCACTGACCAGTTTGTTTACATAATGCCACTGTTGTTTTTTACACACACACACACACACACACACACACACACACACACACACACACACACACACACACACACACACAAACATGCATTTCTCAATACACACATACAAAACACAAAATGATCGAAAAAACAAAAATGATAAAGACAAAAATGTCCCGAAGGTTGCACAAGGGTTAAAACTGTTTGGAAGTTTGGAAGTAATTTATATTTAACAACAAAAATATTATTTACTATTATTATAAACTATTATTTGATTGAAATAAAATGCAGATGCAAATAGATTCTGGGCATGGTATTGTTTCACACTGTGGAGTTCAGTCAATTTGCTGCACTTCCGAAAAGAAACACTATACAAATGTGTATAAACAATGTGATTGAAAATAATGTATATAATTCTTGACACCAGCGCACTGAAAAAAATGCCCGAAAGCTCTTTTTTTAATGGGGGTGGGTGTTTCGTTAAGCACCATCACAGTTGAAACACAAATAGTCAATTGTTCAGTTGACTATTTTCTATTTCAGTTGTAATGAACAGCTCACAGCCACTCCAGAGTCCTTGCCTCACTCAGCCAAAAGCTTTTATAAACTTCAGCCTGATGGAGAGTCATACACTACTCTATTATTGTAATAGAAAACACTGCCCCTCAGTCCATCATTTATTCTGCTTTGTGTACATTAAACCTCAAGACTTCTGGCCGCATTGTGACTTCGGGACACCCTGTGTGACAAAACAAAGTGATTTGTAAGACTTGACTTACAACAGAGAGTACTCTGAGTGGAGTGCCTCATTAATTATATTGCACATTAATTATACAAACGGGAAATATTATTTCAAAATGATTCATTATTCCGAATGTGTTTTAGAAATAAATAACTCTGCCGCTCAGGTGTTTTACATATGTCTCAGTTGTGTCAGAAATGTTTGAATATGAACAGGCCGGTATTACTGTAGGAGTACAGTAGCTGTTCGTCAGTGTTGGTGAAGCTACTTTGAAACTGTAGCTTCACAAGCAAGCTACAGTACATAAATTCAACATAAATTTATACTAAATACAATTCAGTTGGACATTAAGCATAAATTGTTTTAACTAATAAAAGAAGAAACCCCCATATTTTATATAACTGAGCTGAAAACATAGACTTATGCTCAGGGGTTCAAGTGAATCAATCAATCATTTATTTGAACCGGTTCATTTACATAAACTGTCTGAATTGAAGTGATTCATTTAAAGCTGATGTGTGTAATTTTCTCGTATACAAGATTATTATGAAGTCAGCCAGAAGGAAGCCAGTTGTCAGCTAATTTTTATCTAAAAGTGTAACACTGTGGCTCTGTTGGTGCTTTCAAAACTTTTCTCTAAGCCCGCCCGACATGGCAACATCAGCTCAACCAATTATATGAATATTATACTATCTTTTTGTACAACCAATGCTAGAATCAGTTTGAAAACAGTTATTATTTTTGCAATTTTGTGACACTAGTCACCCAAAATGTATACTGTTCAGCTTTAATTTTTTAGACTTCCCATTGTTTCATAAGAGAGCATTTAAAAAAAAAATGCTAAACTGAAACTTCTAAAACTACTAAAACTATTGCCACACTACTGAAAAAAATGTGTAGCATTGTTACTCCCTAACACTGCTGTATGTTTCCACACTGTTTCACTCGAAAATGATTTACTTCTTCCTCTTTTTGCAGTGGGAGGAAATTAGCGGGGTGGATGAACACTACACACCCATCCGGACCTTCCAGGTGTGCAATGTGATGGAGTACAGCCAGAACAACTGGTTGAGGACCAATTGGATTCCTCGGAATTCTGCCCAGAAGATCTATGTGGAGCTGAAGTTTACCCTGAGGGACTGCAACAGTATTCCCATGGTCCTGACCTGCAAAGAGACGTTCAACTTGCACTACCTGGAGACAGATGAGGACCAGGGAAGTAAGTTTCGAGAGCACCAGTTCTCAAAAATAGACACAATTGCCGCGGACGAGAGCTTTACTCAGATGGACCTGGGTGACCGCATACTAAAACTGAACACAGAGGTCCGTGAAGTGCGGCCCATGACTAAGAAGGGCTTCTACCTGGCTTTCCAGGATGTGGGAGCCTGTGTAGCCTTGGTTTCCGTTCGGGTGTACTTTAAAAAATGCCCCTTCACAGTGAGGAACCTGGCTATGTTTCCTGACACTGTACCTACAGACTCTCAGTCTCTGGTGGAAGTTAGGGGCTCCTGCGTCAACAATTCCAGGGAGGAGGATCCGCCAAAAATGTACTGCAGTACTGAGGGAGAGTGGCTGGTTCCCATTGGGAAATGCCTGTGCAACATAGGTTACGAGGAGCAAGGAGTCGCCTGCCAAGGTAGAGTTTGTTCTCTCTTCCTCTTCCTGTTCTCATTTCTTCTTACACTGCCTTTTTCATTTCACGGGCCATTTTCTCGCTTTCATCAGCGTAATGTACTAGCACCAACTCTGTACACAACAGCTCTAAATGGGACAACGTAGTGTCCCTGGAATACCATTCATTTGTTTATGCTGCTCATTGTCTGTAATGGCGAAGTGTTTGGCTCACAATGTAAATGTTTCTAAACTCCATGGTGAGTTGAGTATCTGTCCCGCGATCGGCACGCAAATGGATTTTTCCCAGATACGGACACACCTCGGATCTGTCAGCCATGCTCTGGAGAAAGGAATATGAGAGTTCCCTCTAAGTGAGGACAGAGGAGATCTGTGGTGCAGGCCCCTCAAAGGGCAGCTTGAAGCAGTTAAGCTTGTGCAACACTTCTCTACATCACCTCATCAGAGCGCTGTAATAGATGTATGTCAGCCATTGAAAAGAGCGATATGTGCGTGGGTTTGTGATTCGAAATTCAACATAAATTTATACTAAATACAATTCAGTTGGACATTGAGCATAAATTGTTTTAACTAATAAAACAAGAAAACCCCATATTTTATATAACTGAGTTGAAAACTTAAACTTCTGCTCAGGGGTTCAAGTGAATCAATCAATCATTTATTTGAACCAGTTTATTTACATAAACTGTCTGAATTGAACTGAAGGTGTCCATCTAAGGTGTTTACTTTGATACAGAGCTACTCAACATGTTATTCACTGTGAAGCACGTAGCACATGTAGACTATATATTTATATAGTGAAATCATAGCCTTTTGTGGTTTAATAAGCACACTAGCAATACTGTTTTTCTGGAGGTGAGAAGTGAAGCCATCAAAAACATCCAGTTTTCTGCCAAAATGGCAAAATAAAAGCTCCATTTAACTAGAAGTGTGAAATTGAGTAAAATGCGACAGAAATATCTTGTAATATAATGTAATATTCAATGTAGTAGTGGTAGTAATAATAATGATAATCATAATATATAAATAGTAATTACATTATATTTAAGCAATACATCAAGCAAGAGTTTCATCACTGCTTGCATTAATACTGTGATGCTCTACTGTGCAGCAATGTATTTGACCAAAAGATTTAATAAAAATAATAATAATAACATAAAATAAAAATAAAATAAAGAAAACTCCAACTTTGGGTTTTGGATTGTGTAAGGATCAGTATATAGGCACTTTTAATTTTATCAAAATTAATGCAATGGTATGTTGAAAAGTTATTGTTCTGTTTTCATTTGATTAAAAATCTATAAATAAATTTTACTAGGCAGTTTTTTAAAGATAAAATGTAATTAAACTTTAAAACCTGGAATTCAGAGAAAATTAAATGGAAACATGGAATTTGGTAAAAAATAAAATGGAATTTTGAAAAGAATAAAACGGATTTCATTGGTCCCTAACCAAACTCAGATTTTAAACTGATTTGGGTCTGCATCAAGAGCTTGAGTGTGAAAGTGCCCTTAGCAAACTAAACAAACTGAACATTGTGGCTGCCGTGTAAGTTTTGCTGTGGTCGAAGGAAGCTGATAATAGATTGGCTGGCAGCTGGTTTGAGCGCTTCAGCCCTGCCCATGATATTATTTGAGTTAAGCCGTCCACCTCCCTGGAGAAATCACTTCAGCTCTTCATAATATCCTCTGTCTGTGTTCTGTGCTCCAGTACTGCTCAGAGATGTTTGAGGATTTCACCATGATGTTTTCTGTCCAGCTGTACTCTTCATGGATATTAGAGTATCAGTGTTTGCCGGCTGGTATTCAGTTAGAAGTGTATGTTTGTGTGTGTATTTCTGTGTCTGTTATGGAACACTATATGCGGAACAGCTGCAAAATGGGTCATGAGGCTGTTTACATCAAGATGCATCTATCTGAAACTTGCATGCCATAGGCAAAGTGATGAGGAAAACAAGGCCACACTACACTTTTGCCTGCCAGTATACAAAAGTGTACTGCTGTTGTTCCCAAGGTTTTATTAACCACAGCCATGTTACGCTACACTTGACCATTGCACTGTTTTACTACTTTTGTCACTGACCGTGTAATTGGAGGATAGTGGTTAAATCATTAAGGGCCCTGACCTCTGACCCAGTGCTTTATGTTTAGGGATGGCATCCTTTCCTTGAAGGATCAAAGGCACTTCATCATTGATTACCATCATACTATGTATGCTTGTAATTTGTACACTTTAATTGTGTTAAATGTCTAATCAATGGCATAACAGCATGATTGTTTTGATTTTCAGTCAGCAGTATTTAGCTAAATTAATTAGAAGATTAGAGTAGAAAAAAGCTCTGGTTTATTTCTGTAGTGTTCAGAGAGAAATTCTAGCGTTTTACTTTTTATCATTATTATTTTGTAGGGCTTTACTGGTTGTTTAGATCAGTGTTACTATCAGAAATAATTAATAATTATTAATTATTTCTGTAGTTATTAATTAATATTTAAATTAATTAATTTGATCTAACTCATTAAAACCTCATATGGGGCTCCAGTAAATGTAGTGTGCTACGTTTAGGAGCAAGTTTGGTTATTAGCAATAATTAATAATTATCAAAGATAATTATTAATTATTAAAATCAATAGAACATTGATGAGAATCAATGTTAGCTTTTTTTAATCCTTTAAAATCAACACTTATCAAAGATAATCATTAATTGTTAACATCGATGAAACATTAATTAAAATTAACACTAGCTTATTGATCATTCAATTTCAATCATCAAAGATAATTGTCAATTATTAAAAATCAATAGAATATTAATAAGGATTAACATCGACGGGGCACCACCCTGAAATCAGGGACTAATAACCAAATAGTAAAACAGTCTCAATATTAGATTGTTTTCTTAGGAAAATCGACATCCGAAGAATATCGATTTTCCGGAAAAAACAATGAATGAAGGTTTGAATCCGAGCACTGATATCCCGTCAGCATGACACAGGCGTATGCAAAACAAACCAAAACACTTCTCTTTGTAATATAAACAAAGTTTATTTATGCAGTAATATCAATTAATAATTAATACAATGCAGTCAATAAACTTCCGACTTACAACTACAAACTAAACAGTGATATGATTAGATATGGAAATAAAATAATCCTATAACACATAAGGTGTGTGTGTGTGACAGTGTGTGTGTATGTGTGTCAGGAGGGACGCGCACAAAATGGCAGACGTGACTCTCGTGGAGAGTATGTCACGCAAGACTTCCGGCCAGGGAATATGACTGCGAATGGGGCGGAGATGGCGTCAACCAGTTCGGCGTGTATCCGCTTGTACGATAGCTTAGGGACAAAGCTGGGATTTAGCATTTAAGCTATCTACGAACCACAAATGTGTGCCAGAATGTTTGTGAGGGGTCGCGTGCGTGTATGTGTGCGTGTGTGGTTAGTACGAGAGAGAGAGAGAAGTGACAGCCCTAAAGCTGATTTCGCGATCGTGGGAGAGAAAACAGCTGTTTAGTTCATCGCTCAGAGACGCGGTGGATGGCTCGTAAACAGTCCCGCGTTATTTGACTCTTTAATGGATGAACTCAGTTGCGGTCTCACCGATGGCGAAATTGCACAACAATCCAATTTGGTTGGACCACAATACAGCAAAACAAAATCGTGATAATTAATACCCTGAGTATTAATAATGAGTGGACATGGCGGTCCGTAAACTGTACAAGCAAAAACCTTGAAACACAAGAATAACACACTATAATATTCTATCTCTGCCCAGACGTAAACCTCTTACTTGAATCGCATGAGGACACAGGTACAATGTGCTTTCCTCCGTCCTTTAACTCTGACCCGGTTCCTTGAGGCTTGGGTGATGACGGGAGGCCGTTTCCTCGCTCTGTCAGCGGGCGGTACGGCTGTTGATTGTCGGCGGGCGGTACGGCTGTTGATTCTCGGCGGGCTGGCGGAGAACTCAGAAATGTCGACTTGATTGAAGATGGAAGAGAAATCTTTAATCTCTTCACTTCTGTAGGCAAACGGATGAAGATGCGAATTGCTCGGCGGTCTCCTTTGGATCCATTAGAGTGTTCGGTTGAACACAGAGTAATCTCAACTCGTCCAGCGAGATGGAGATTGTATGGCTACAGTTTCAAGTCGGACGTTGCTTCCTTGTGCCACAAGGTTGCACCTGGGAATTGGGCATGCCAAATTGGGGAGAAAAGAGGAGAAAAAAGTTTCTTATTAATATGTTTTAGTAGAGCTTTATTTCTTTCCCAATTCCCTCAAATGTGATTTATAAGAAACACATGTGATTTTGGCATCACTCGTTTTACCCCACGAGTGGAATGAACTGTGGAATCAGCCAAAACACGGTGAAACTGAATACAAATGCTGATGTCTGAGGCCTGACCATACATCTCAAACGCTTGTGCATGGTCATGCATTTTTGCTGGCTAGTTTACTAGCGTGTGGTTTGGCAGGAGCCGTGAGGAACTGATGTCTCTGAAGGTGACTGCTCCATACAATGCATCAATCCAAACACCCATTTGTGGCATGTAGAACCAGACTCCTGTCAAGTGATTCAGTGTCTATGTGACATAAATGATAATGATAAGACAGTAAGAGTACTTTGATAAGTACATGAATGAGTGAATTAATTAGTGAGTGAGTGAGTGAGTGAAGGAATTAATGAGTTATTGAGTGAAGTGAATTAATTAGTGAGTAAGGAAATGAGCGAATGAATGATTGAGTAAGAGAGTCGAGCCTATGTGAACAATAAGTGAATCAAATCATTACATTTTTGTGCACAACATTTTTTGTCAATAGATCTCTACTCTTCTTCCTCCTCCTAATAACTCTGTAATGGAAGTGATCGTGTCAACGAGCTTTGCATTAAGAGTGTAATTTGTCATGTCCTTGTGTTTTCTGAGGAGTTGTGTGAATGTTTGGATGTATTTGACAATCTCTTATTAGTTTCAGTGCAGCCTAATGGACACTAATAAGGGCTTATATTACCAGAGCGTGACAGCTGCTCTGCCGTACATTCACGGGCCTAACTCACAAATCTCTCCACAGGCCCGCTGTGCTAACGGATTGATTACGGCAGGGAGCCCGATGTGACTCTAACAGAGATATTTTGAGGTGCGCAGACCTCCATTTCAACATTTCAAATGTGGATTAGTCATATAGCGGGGTTTGATGCTCCATCGCTGAGGGAGCACCTCTTAAATAATTAATGGCCTTTTGTCTTTGCCGAGTACAACTGCTGTATGAGTAATGCCTTTGTAAATGTTTGGATTGAGAAGATTTTACTTGAGACTCACAGAAGTTAAAAGTCTGTGGAAGTTTTGGTTACAGGTTGCAATATCTGACCGGAAAGTACAATCATTAGTGTAGTCTAGGGCATGCGCAGGCATACACTGTATGCCCACCTATCTTTCTTAGGATTTTGCGTATGCCCACCTAAAATAAGTGATGATACGTATGACCGCCAGTAGGACGAGCAGTCTTTTGACCCGGAACTTTTTAAATCTACTAACGCGATGCCGCAGCACCTTTGAGTGAATTGTATAAAGTATATATATATATACAGGGTTGGGAGTGTTACTTTTGAAATGTATTCCACTACAGATTACAGAATACATGCTGCAAAATGTAATTTGTAACATATTTCGTCAGATTACTCAAGGTCAGTAACGTATTCTAAATACTTTGGATTACTTCTTCAGCACTGGCAGATTTTTTCACTTGCTTTGACTATAAAAACTCTGCCAGTACAGTAAGACAAAATACACATGTTAAAAATACATTCTCTGAAAAACCTAAATATCTTATGCAGTGTTGTTTCTAACATAAGATAAATCAAATTGATCTTGTTTTAAGGATTTTTTAAAAATATTTTTACAGGAAAACAATATAAAAATGATTATCAAGAATACGATTTTTGCCCTAATATCAAAGGTCTTACTAGAAAAAAAGAAATTATGATCCAATGTGAATTTTCTTGATAAAAAAAAATATGATCGTGCCTGGTAACATGTGCATGTAAAATGGCTAGAAATAGCATTTTAGCTTAGCATAAAGCTGACAATTTACACAAGGTTTATTTCTATTTCTTCTGCTCCAAACTGACTTCAAACTTACTTCTCTGTCTGCTCGTATGAATGTAACACATCATAAGAAAGTGTTTCACTGCTGTTCAAATGCACTTTGGATCGCATCATTTATATGTATAAATGTTTTCCATCTGAAAGGACTAAATATTAAATGAAACAAATGACAATAAAATGCAAAGTAATCTCTTCAGTAATCAAAATACTTTTTGAATGTAACTGTATTCTAATTACAAATGATTTAAATTGTAACTGTAGTGGAATACAGTTACTTATATTTTGTATTTAAAATACGTATTCCTGTTACTTGTATTTCGTTACTCCCCTATATATATATATATATGTGTGTGTGTGTGTGTGTGTGTGTGTGTGTGTGTGTGTGTGTGTGTGTGTGTGTGTGTGTGTGTATTAGTGTTGTCAGTCGATTACATTTTTTAATTGCGATTAATCGCAGATTTTTTAAGTGCTGAAATTTTACATTAAAGATACCTGTCATTCCTTCTTAGGAAAGAAAACAAAACAATATGTAACAATATGCTTTATTAACATTTTACAAACAAAGACACAGGATAAAGATAGAAATGCACTAAAATATCAGCTATTCAAGTAGCATTAAACGACTAAAGTCCACACATAGATTGCCTATTCATTGCAATGAGCATGAAATCTCTAAAAACTCTCATCCTCCACAATATTAATTTTTAATTTTTTTTTCTCCCCTTTTCTCCCCAATTTGGAATGCCCAATTCCCAATGTGCTCTAAGTCCTCTTGGTGGCGTAGTGACTCGCCTCAATCTGGGTGGCGGAGGACGAACCTCAGATGCCTCCGTGTCCGAGACCGTCAATCCGCACATCTTATCACGTGGTTTGTTGAGCATGTTACTGCGAAGACATAGCGCGTGTGGAGGCTTCACGCTATTTTCCGCGGCATCCACGCACAATTCACCACGTGCCCCACCTAGAGCGAGAACCACAATATAGCGACCACGAGGAGGTTACCCAGTGTGACTCTACCCTCCCTAGCAACCAGGCCAATTTGGTTGCTTAGGAGACCTGGCTGGAATCACTCAGCATGCCCTGGATTCGAACTTGCGACTCCAGGGGTGGTAGTTAGCGTCTTTACTTGCTGAGATACCCAGGCCCCCATCCTCCACAATATTAATCAACTGGTAGACTGTTTCTATCTGCTTTGTTACAGCAATCGTGAAGCCACGGTCATGATTCACGTCAGGGCGTCAGCGCCAGCATCAAGCGCCATGTTGAACTCCACATGAAAAGTGCTTGCAGACAAAAACATCTCGTTCTGCGTGTGGGTGATAGCTAAGACTTGGCTTGTTTATGTGGTAATTAAAATATGCCTTACTTATGCTGAAAAATACTTGATTTCTGTCACAAGTTCTATCTAGGCTTGTTTTGTGTAACAAACAGCATTAACAGCTCCTTTCCCCATCACTTTATCACTGATATTGAATCACTAATGTGTGTATTTGTGGTGTGCGCGTCAGTGTAATGACTCTGGCCGGACACATCCAGTGTTTATGCTGTTAACCTTTTCTTTACTGTGAACGCAAATGTAGGTATGCATGTTCACATGTGAGTGTGTGCTAGTGTGTGAATGAGTGTGATCTTGTGTGTTAAAATGTGAGATCTTGTGGAGTGAAGTGATATGTTTCCCACAGATAAAATAAAGGTTACTTTTGTAAAAAGCATCAGTGGAGATGTGGAGCTAGAGGGGAGTCTTAAATGGATTTTCACATGCTCATTATCAGCTAACACAGACACTCTCCTGTAACAGTGTCAGAACTTACAGAGTGTAGAAATATTTTACCATGTATCATAACCTTTGCATTATTGTTATTCACACTTTTTTCATCCGTGTTTTGCGTTACGGCTGATGCACCAGACTATTTAGTTAAATTGGTCGAGAATTGGAAATGACAGCCCATTGTGGTATGGCAATGGAGCAAGTGAACTATCTAAAATCTGTGTGAAATTCTTCTAACCATCATTTGATCTTAAAACAGCAAATAAAAGGAATACTTGAGCCGGATGTCTGTCTGTTTGCGAGGCTTCCCATGTTCGCAGCTGCCACAGAACTCCTTTGAGAGTGGTGATGGTTTACATTCCGCCTGGATTTACCAAGATATACAATCCCTGTGCTCGCTATCCCTGATTAGTTATCAGATCTTATTAATGCCTCGGCAGAAAGTGCAATGGGTTATTTTAACAAGCCCTTAAATCTAGATGGAAACCACAGAGCCAAAAGCTGGATTTAATACAGCCTGACGGACACTATTCTTGGTTTGGGGCAGATTTGGGGACTGATATGGTTTAGCGATGCACTCAAACCAGCTGTACTACTGCCCTGACGAAGTGTCCCTCATCTTTGAGAATAGTAGTTCTTCTGCTACAAATCAAAAATATCCAATGCTTCTGTTTAAGGATGTGCAAAAATACATATTTTCATAATTATACAGGTTTTCCTTAAAGGGATAGTTTACCCAAAAATGAAAATTTGTAATTTACTCACAAAAAAAGTCATTCTAAATACATGACTTTCTTTATTTCTGTGGAACTCAAAAGGACATGTTAGAGACCCCTTAGACACCATTCACTTTCATTGTAAGGAAAGAGATGCAATAAAAAAGCGAACAGGGAATGAGACTGTCAGTCTCTAACATTATTCTAAGTGTGTCCTTGTGTTTTCCTCAGAGGAAAGAAAATGACAAAAGTTAAAAGAAAAAAATGTAATTACTGCAATTAATTTTCATTATGAAGTAACTACAAGTTTAACTAACCCCATAAGACCGACTAGTTGACTAGTTGTTCAGACTGATCTCAAAGTGAAATCAGAAACAGTGGGTTGACTTTTCTTTAGCAAAAATCGGTCTGTGCTTACCGAAAATTAAATCACTGCTCCCAGTGGCTAAAGTGGTAAGTGTTGTTGGGCGTATGTGCACATGTGAACTCCATTTTCCGGGTGTAATATCCACAGAGGGGTGACCAAAAGCGAGTTGTGAAGTGAGTTATTTTCAGCTGTACAGGTTGTAATACAGTGAAGAGGAATGCATATTTTATAAACTGTACAACCCCCAAACCGAACCCCAAACCTCAACCTAACCATCAGTGGAGTGAAAATGTAATGTAAGAGGGAAAAAATGCAACTTACGAATCGTGCTCATCACTAATTATGCAAACACAATTACTTCCTGTTTTCGACAAAACTTCCGAACCAATGTTTCACACACTGCTGACACGACACACTTCCAGTCACGCCACAACATAAGGTAAACACACAAGAGCCTAGATGCAAAAATGTCTGATGGGAGATGGCTCTTGTCAGGGAGTTGGCATAATGTGTCCAATCCTTGGGTGCTGGAACTCTCGAAAACAACATGCCAACTTCCCTTCAGGCAACCCACCGATCAATCCGTCTTAAGACATGTATATAGGCTTATTAAGCACCATATTCATCAAAAACATTATTGGACATTCACACAGGACTTGTTCTTTTGTTCAAAAACAGTTGGACAGAGTAAAACAGAATGGAACAGATTGAAATAGTCTTGATACACGTTTTTGAATAGTTGAACTGTTTTTAACCTGACACACGGTTATAAAAACGCATTCTCACCAAAGGCACTGTAAAAACATTTATGCGATTGTATGGCCAGAGATGCCCATCTTCATATGCACACTGACCAGCATAGACCTCACAAAACAATCATAGTCCTCACATTTCTCATTGCAGGCAATTTGAAATCCAACAGTAATATGTCTTGAAGTTTTTTGTTGAAGACGGTGGATTTGTGATCACTGTTTTGATGACTGTAGTGGTGGTGCTTTAAAAGGGGTACATTTTTAGGCGCAAGTTCTCTGAGTGGGTCTTAGGCACTCTCAGGACACTAAAACCTTCTCTGAGTAGTTGCATCTACAAATTCACCTACTTTCAATCACTGCCCGTGGAAAACATTAAAGCTAAAACAAAAAATGGTGTTAGCTAAAACCCTAACCCAAAGTACTAATTTGTTCCATTTTGAACAGGATGTCAAAGATCAGTGGCTCTTGCTAGAGTTTGTGTGTTCTGCGTGTTGAGTTTCCTTTATGACTCAGAAGTGGTGATAATAATGAGGCTGAGTTTTGTAATACCCAGTGCATAAGGCTCAGATGGGGAATGTGTTTGCTTGCCCGGCTTTTTTTCAAATCACAGCAGCAGGACAGCTCATTAATTCTCATGCACTGATTGCTAAGACTAAAATCCCCAAGGATCACTCAGTTAGGATAGCTTGTGCTCACCTCAATGGACACAATTAAATACACTCATGGAAAAGCAAAACACAACAATGTGGCCTCCTGCAAGGGGTTAAGCTCCCTCACTCATGCAGATGACTTAGAGTTCTCATTTTGTTACACAATTCATGCACGCTAATCATAAGGAGTAATCAAAGTTAATGGTAGCGTAGCGAATCCTGAAGAGGTCACAGTGTTGTTTTTTCCACCTCTGGGTCCCAACCAATGAACTGTTAGAGGGTTGAAATTAGGGATTGACATGAGTACCTGAGTACACAAAGGTGACAACAATGATTAATCATGAAAACACAATAATTGCGCGATTTGAGTGATTTTTTTTTGGTCAACTTCAAAACATTTATGGAGGGGGGTTCACTGAAAACATTGCACCCGCTGATAGTGTTGTTTATCGGCACACACTGTCTGCATTGTTTTGGCACTCCATTCACTAAAGGAATTATGCAAATCAAATAAATATGCAAACATGCCCAAAAATCTGTGCTGCACGCACAATTCCCCATCTTCGGTTCAGAGTGCTAGGTTGTGGAGGCCCTGATATGGCATACTTTACTGGAACAGTACATCATCACTATACTCTTTAAAATGTCAAAAGTGTCTGGATACATGGCTGGTTATAACACCACCATTTTTTAAATATGATGCATGAGTCACATACACAACGTTTACGATACTCTATATTTAAGTTTTTAAAAAAGTGACTCCCTATCAATGTCATTGTATTCAAAAGACAGACCATAACATTGAAATACTGAACAAAACAGATGGCCAAAGATGCATATGTACTGTACCTAGTCCAACAGTTACAAAAATAGTGCAACTAGATGTAACTCACTCCTTTATTCCCCATCCGATTCCGAGTACTTGAGTAGGTAATTTATCTGTTGAGTACTCGATGAGTCAAAATGACCAAAATGCGCATTTCTAGTTGACAGAGCACCACTGTCCAAGGGGCTGATTGTCCTGGCTGGTGGATCAAAGGCTGTGTGTGCATGCCTGCACGCTAATCTCATGCCACGTGTTTTATATCACTCTTTAAACTCTCTCTGAATGCTCCAACTCAGTACTCATATAAGTACTGTCACCACTCTACTGTCCACATCAATGCTTCAAAACAACGGCAAAGCCCAGTCAGGGCCCAAGCCACCCTACCCACAATCAAAAACAGTGCACTTGATGTGTTGTTTGTCCTCTATTGCTTTCAGGTCTCACCCTTGTCCAGGGATTTGCTGGGGCCACTGGTTGTAATGAGAGAACCAAATGTGGCTTCAGACAGGGCCTGGATTTTCTCAGTAGGAAATTTAATGTATACAATGTATCTGCTCATAATCACTGGAGCTCTGACATAATAAAACTCCAGAAATCAGTTTCATTTCGACCAAATCACATGCATTTAGTTACTGCACCTCTATTTAGGTATTAGAGAGAGGGAAAGAAGGGTTTGAGAGGGCATCCAATTGGATTCTATGAGAACACAGTGTATATTGATACACGCAGGAGTTTCATTTTAGCTTCAATGGTTTTCTGAAGTTAAGTTGCTTTGTATTTGGGCTTGTTAGTTGCCATAACACAGTTTCCCTCTTGTAGTAAATTTTCACTGGCACTCAGCATCTTGACTGAATGATTACAGAGGGCTCGGATTGGAATGTCATTCCAGAAATCTTTTTTTTTTTTTTTTTTTTTTACAGCTGGGCAGATCTAGGCCCTGTGGTAACACCAGCACTAACCAGCCTGAACCAGCATGCTGGTCTAAACTGAATTAGTCAGGGCTTGACTCGTGTCCTTTGACTTCGGGGCAGATTATTTGTGATTTGACATGGTATGGTAGTTGTTTGACACCTTTGCAGGACAGATTGCCTTCTCACACATGAGGACTGATGCTTTGTTCTTAAAAGTGCTGTCATTTTCAGGTTTGCTGTGGGCCTTTCATGCTGAAATTATCCTTCATAAACTAAGGTCAGGTCCCAGATTGAAGCCATTATTGTACCTCTGACTCATTGCATTTGGTTTTTCTATCAATTTAAAGCGAGGGGACGCTCACTCCCTGAAAATTTTTGTAGTTTTCCCAATGAATACCTGACACCAAAGCATTTTCCACCATAAAGTCTCAGTCTTGATATTTTCCAAATGAGATGAGATTATTTCAGGATGTGCTTGCAATGTAATAACCATGAAAGGTAACTGGTCCGAATGGTCAAGACATGAAATAGAGCAGATCTGTTTACAACATGACTTCCACAGACCATGGACGGTCACAGGAGGGCCCTGAACCACTGTCTCTTGACTTCATAAACTGAAGTACCCCTTAAGGTAAAATAAATTCATTTAGGCTACGTTTATTTATTTAACACACTCATTTATCCAAAGTGACTATAACAAACAGTGTTATGTGTAATCTGATCACAAAGTAATTAGTTCCTGTTATCTAATTACTTTTTAAAACCAAAATGTAGTGTAACACATAACATTTTAAATTATTGTAATCAGATTACAGTTACTTTCAGTTAAATTAATTACTTTAAAGTAAATTACTTGGATTACACGTGCTTCTAAAATGAGGTATAATGCATTTAAAATATGAATTCATATGTTAATATAAACGTCTGTAACAGCTGATAGGTGTGCGATAATGAACAAGGAGGAAATATAGATATTTTGAATTTGTTCAAGAAAGTAACTTAAAAGGAAAGTAATTAGTAATGTGATTACTTTTTTGATTTAATGGAATTTGTTAAAAATTTTAGAGAAGATTACTGATTTTAAATAAATTACCCAACACTGCTTACAAATCAGAAATGTTTTGGGTGGTTGTTTTGTGGTTGTGTTCATCAATGTAAGATGTTGCTGTTTATTTTTACTGTGTCTAGGTTTGTTATTCAGGTCTCCTGACCTCCTTATAAACAGCCAGATATTTCTGTTTGCATTTATATAATACAATGCTGTATATACCAAATATACCATGCATTTATATTTATTATTCAAATGATGTCAAAACACATTATCATTTAATTAATAATTACCTATATTTCCTTTCAACAATATACAGTCGTGGGTAGTAACGAATTACATAATCAGATTACAAAAATCAAATACTTGTAATTGGATTAAATTACATTTTAAAATACTCGTAATCGGACTACAGTTACTTTTTTATAGATTACATGATTACATATTAACGAGGTAATGGCAGTAAATTGTTATTAATTTATCGATCATATTCATATCAATATCATCATATTCTTACCCTGAAGCGCAATAGTCTCACAGGTGAACATTTTGTGCATTTGCTCCTTTTACGTTACAACAGTAAGATATGCACCTCAGCTAAGGAATAGGTGATGGACTATTACTAATTAGTAAGGGTTAAAAGTAAGTGTTTCAGAGTTTTGATCTGCTAGCTTTGACCTAGCAATGTCATTGCTGTTGATTTCAAGTTTATTACTGATTGTTCATGTAATGTTTCTATTGTTTTCTGCATTTAAAATGAACTAGATATGTTTTTAAAAATATATATATATATATTTCTCACAACCTCACCAATGGTGTGCATCTCACACATTGAACTTAATTGCTTCAAACGATCTAGTGGGTGCCATCTCTAAGGGTCCTTCCCACAGGGTACACAATAATTCAACTGCAAAATGTGCAGCAATATGGAACAAAGCCCTTCAATCTACTGTTGCTGCTGATGCAGTGGAGTTCACTGCATGAAACATTACATAAACTTGACACAAATGTTCCTTGTGTGCAGTGACGGTTCTAGCTTGCATGGCGCCCTGGACCGAACACCCCCTTCAGCCCCCCCACGCCTGGTCCGTGCCGCCCCCGGCAAGATGCCGCTCCTGGCGGCTGCCCATGTCGCCCATACCTAAATCTGCCACTGTTGTGTGACCCGGTGGAACTCGGAAAGAATATGCTGTTCAAAAGATAATATCTTGCACCTCATCTTTGGAAGAGGCGATGGATGGATTATGTCATTCATATAATGTTTAATGCACTTTTTAAAAATGTCATAAGGAGCTCTTTTTGTGAGGCTTTTTTGTTAGTAATGAAGAATGGAATACATTTTCGTCCTCTTTTTACTTTTATTTTAAAATGATTATCCTACTCAAATGCATGTGACATATAATAAAATAGAATTAGGTTGAAATTAATCCAGAAGAAATTGGATTAGATTACCTCAAAAATGTAATCTATGCTGATTGCATTTTTTGTCATGTAATTTGTAATCAGTACCTGATTACAATTCACAAGTAATCTGCCCAGCACGGACATTACATCAGGGATGTCAAAGACAGGGCCCGTGGAGGAGTTGAATCTGGCCTGTAGGATGATTTGAGAGGAAAAAAAATCAAAGCAAAATATGCTCAAATAACATTAATGTCCATTTAAAGGTGCACTCAGTAACATTTGTTTTTGTGTCATCTTGGGCTTTCACTGACACATAGCGGCTTGGATGCAGCATCATTTAAAATCAATAGTTTTCAGTTTCAGATGCTATTGAAAGTATTTACAGTCAGCCATGATTGAAAGTGTCCAATGAGTGATCAATGAGTGAAAGTGTCCAATAACAGGATGGTTACTGAGATTAAGTGAGTATAGTATTCAGCTGGTCATGTGATTCTAACATGGCATCCCCCATGTATGGACCCTCTCCTTGTAGAATAAAACAGCTTTTATAAGGTTACTGATATGACTGGAGTCTTCATTTTAATATGAGTGGTCATGATTTCCTACATACTATATTGCAAAATTACAATTCACGTCTTTAGAAGTTAAAACGTTTTTAATGAGGAAATAATTACTGAGTGCACCTTTAAGTCTATTCATATCACCATTATATTGTTATGATGTATCCTTAATATATATATATATATATATATATACTACCGGTCATAAGTTTTGAAACACTCATTCTTAATTATAATTTTTTTTTTTTTTTTACATTTTAGAATAATAGTAAAGTCATCAAAACTATGGAATAACATAACTGGAACTATGGGAATTATGTTGTGACTAAACTAAATCCAAAATAAATAAAAACTGTGTTATATTTTAGCATCTTCAAAGTAGCCACACTTTGCCTAGATTTAGCAGACATGTACTCTTGACTTTTTCTCAACCAACTTCATGAGGTATCACCCTGGGATGAGTTACCATCTATGTTGGGCACTTATTGGCTGCTTTTCTTTATTATTTGGTCCAAGTCATCAATTTCAAAAACTTAATTACATTTTAGTTTTATAATGAAATAAATTAATATGGTGGCACAATTATATTTTTGTCTACAAAACTAATTTCAAACATTTAAGCATACACCTTCAGATCAAAAGATTTTTAAGATCATGATAAACATTTCAGTCAAGTGTTTCAAAACTTTTGACTGGTAGTGTATATATATATATATATATTTCATGTAATTCATGTAATTTTTTATTTATTTACTTTTTGGTCTGGATCTTTGCCACTAAAAATGTCTTTTCATAGCCCTGCAAAAGACAGTAGTAAAATATGGTAAAAAAATGCTGTTTATTTAGAGTATGTATGCCAAAAATTTTCTCCATAGAAACCTATTCTAAAAGTGAATGTTGTCAATGCAAAAAGTTCCATTTAATCCTTCAAACAAATCAGTTCAGCAGTGTTATTTGTTTTGTGTCGTCTTCCATCTGCATTTCCATGATGCATCCAAGTAAACACCCAAGGAGATATTTAACTTCTGAATTAACTTTCTGAAAATCCCATCATTCACTTTTATACAACAAAAACTAATTAAATCTGAGAAACCCCTGTAGCAATACTGTTTCTGTGCAAACATCAGCTTCATGGGATTCTTGTGGGAAAGCAGCAGTCTAAATAACCTGTGTGGGATCACAGACACTACATTTTTATTGAAGACACCATTCCGAAGTCCTGACCCAGGAATTAATTAAACTGAAGAAAGCCACACATCACAATGCCCATGACAAGCGCTCCAGTTCCAGTGCTCCATGTGCAAGAGTCCTTTCAGAGTGTCAAAGCATGTTTGCTTTTCCAACTGTTCCTTTATGGCCTCACCTTCCAAAGCACTGGAGTGAGAGGGAGTGTACTGGGTCCGGAGGGAAAGGGAACTCTGAGAGGACTCTTTCTAAAGCAGCCCCGGTACTCTTTACTACAAAGATGGTATCCACAGACCCAGGAATGCAGACCCCAGGTGGGAGATGCGAGCCGTGGAGAGGGCTGTTTATGCAGCATGGACCCCCGATGGTGGATGGGACATGGGCTGGAAGGGGGTGTGACTGTGATCGATGAGCGTGGTGCTGGCCTGACAGCAGGACAAGGCATTTCTGACAGCCAGTGTTCCAGGCCTGCTTTGGGTTGAGCCGCCCCCTCTCATGCTCAGCACAGGGGCTCTCCATTCACAAGGACAAGCATAATGGAACCCTCTTCCAGTGCTGCATGTCTGTTTTTCTGAAATCATATTTCAGTTTTAACAGCACTGTTATTAATTAACTCCTCACTAAGGCGGGTATTCTGGTATTGCTCTTAAATGTTTCAGAAATGATAAATGAGCATCTGTGGTTCAGCTAAATAATGCAATGAAGCAGTAATGACTCTTTTGGCAGTAAAATGGTGTAGTTACAGCATCTACCAGCAGATGCTAACTGGCTTATGCTACCCAGCCTAACCTTGACCCTTTGTAAATAATGCAATGACTTTCTTACAATGTCAATGGTCCTCGTCCAATCAGATTGCGAGGAATGTGGCCATACAGTGAGGGCAAAGCCATTTGGGCCATTCTTTGCATGCTAACACTTTCATATCTTCTGAATGTTCTTCTAAACACAGAGCCTATTTTAAAACAATATGAGCTCATGCTGGTTTTTCTAAGTTTGACTTTGCTTCCTCTCGGTCATTCATGTCGACTGAGCTCCCAAGGTGGAGCAGCGGACAAGCGTGCCTGAGTCCTTGACCATGCTCTTTGAAGTTGGAGGTATGTTTGCTGTGTTTATCTCAAGTGCTTTATCTTAATCACAATGTTAGGCGATGAGACCGCAGCATGTCTGTTGGGAGTTCTTTTGTGTGGCGTCTCAACGGTGTTGTCAATGCAGTCAGACCATTATAGTTAACCAGAGAGAACAGGGCAGATGTAATGCGTCTGACAGTATAAACTTTGTCTCTCATGACTAAAGTGCAGTTCCATTTACAACTATGACATTTACATTACTATCATAATCTTTACACACTGACCCAGATTATCTTCCAGGGTAATCACTTTGTTTTTGTACATACATTGTTTTTTCTTTAAATCGTAAAACTGCTTAATACTACAGCTGCATTGTCCTGCACACGTTTGTTTGTTTCGTTTGTAAATGAGCACATGCAGCATATTGTGGGGCAGTGTCCCATGGGTCTCCATGCCTTTTTTTTTTTTTTTTTTAAGCTCCCCTCTGCATGGGCTCCTGATAGGGGTGTATAGGAATTGTATGAAATGTGAGCTATGGGAGATGGGGGAATATAAAATATAAAACTTATCAGCTTTGATCATGAATATTAAATACTTGACTTGACATTCATCCAGTAATCCTATGGTGCTAGCCATATTAGATTTACTGCTCGCACGTTTGTTCTGTCCACTGCTAATGCTAACGGTTGGATGCTAAAAGGCCTTTTTTATGAAGTCTGCTATTTTTTTGTGCATGTGCACTGCAGCCAGAGCCTTTGAAGCTGTACTTTCAAAGCCTCTGGGTGAAAATTTATTGTTTTTATTCTGAGAAACAAAATGAAACTTCTACAGAAAATGTGAGTGATGTTTGCCCGAGCAAAAGTTGCTGTCACGATACTAGGGTAGTTGCCAGAGTGTTGCTCTGTGGTTGCTAAGGTGTTCTGAGTGTTTTTTGAGTGGTTGGTGGAAGGCTTTGTTCAAATTCAAATAAAAGATCACTGAAATGTAAACATATGTTGTTCACACACCTCTGCTAGCATAACTAGAGGTCATAACAGTGAGCATGTTTACATGCACAATCTTACACTAATTATGCTAATAATTAGTGTAAATGCCTTTTACAGGTTTGCTTTATCAAGGTTCAGTTAAAGTAAAAACCGAATAGCCCCAAAGCTATTTTTGTCCATTACCTCGATTTTGCATTGCATGTAAACACCTTAACCAATGTTCTTCACGGCTTATCCAGTGTTGTGCGCATGCCTGTTTATGTTTTGTCATCAAAAGTATAGAATAATCTGATCATATTACGTAATTTGCTTATGTTGTTGTTGTTTTTTTGTTATTTGCTTGCGGCTAAGAATCTTCAGGAAGGGACTCGGGCAGCCTCAATTGACACAACATGTCTGTGAGGATTATTTCAACATCTCTGCACCTTGTTTCATTGTTTTGTTGTTGGTTTTAATTGGGATCATCCGCTGTAAGTACTGCCATGCCATTTCCCATATTCTGAGGGAATGAGTTTCATGAGGCAATAAACGAAAACAAGACTGTGACGAGGAGGAGGGTATGGCCGGGCCGTGAGGATGCACGCTCAGCCCTGAATTACTCTAATCAGCCGGGAGGGGGATAAAGACGAGCCGTAGGCGCCAGTTCGAGAGAGAGAGACACACACGTGGCCGCTGTGTGTGTGTGTCTGTGTGTTTAAGTTGATTTATATCATTAAAAGTTTCATTGACTGCTCAGCCGGTTCCCGCCTCCTCCTTGCCCATCCTTACCCATTACACTGGTGCCGAAACCCAGGAAGGAGTCCTCGCCACTGCGGTCCGCCAGGGGAGGAGCCGCAGCCGTCCGCCAGAGGACAGAGGAGTCGCTGCCGTGATTCAGAGGAACCACTGCCGTCCGCCAGGAAGGGGAGGAGCCATTTCATCTGCCATTGGTCGGAGGACTCGCTGCCATCCGCCAGGGGAGGAGCAACTGTCGTCTGCCAGAGGGTGGAGGAGTGGCTGAGGACCAGGCGACGGCATGTCCGGGGACCGGCGAGCAAGTTTTTCTCTCTCTCTCCTCTCTCTGTATCTCCCCCTCGCTCTTTCCCTCGTCACATTTTAATTTTTTGTTTAGCCTCCCATTAAGCTCATGAAAACACGTTGCGTGATCATGAGGAAGGATTACATCAAGATGTAGATTGGAATGCAGGTGCAGAATTTATGTAAATAAAATAGTCTACTCCTCTCTCGCCGTTGTTGGAGTGCCAGTGATTACCCTCCGCGTGCCATATGTTGCCGACCCCTGAACTATAGTATATCATACTCTATTGAATATGTCTCAATGAAATTCTGATACGGAGGTAAAGTTGATCATTTTTAATTGTCTTCTGTTACATATGAGTTCATTCTTTTCTACACTGTATTCAGTAGATGACATTGTGGCATAAAAGTGAACTAAACACAAACATATATAAACAATGTTTGAATATAGGAACTGTTGCAGCTGATTCCACAGCACAGGGACACCTGCCCTTGGTTACACTCTTTACATCACTTTTCTTACTTTCTTCTAAAATTAATTATCTGCTCCTCTTTTCCTTCACCTTTACCTTGCACTTTCCTAAAAGTAAGACGGTAGGCTACTAACTTGCTTGCTGGCAAACTGGCAGAGAAATTTCAAAAGAAATGAGCTCACTTGACTAAATTTCCCTCAGTATTAAAACTGAAATCATATGAAACACTTATGTACCATATCAGGGCCTGAAATTAATTTCTGAAGGGGGTATTGCCCCCCTTAGATGCCTCAAATTGTTGGGGATTTTTTCCACTTTGTAGTCATGACACAAAGATATTCAATATTGTATAAGAATAATTAGTATTCTTATTTTAAATGCATTCATTTTATATAATACATAGCAATATAACTTCTTTATAACATAGCTAGTATGTGCCTCACCTCAAAGCTGATGATGATGAATCTTTTCTATTGCGCTTGCTCCCTTTTCTAGTTTTTAATGGCAAAACTGGCACGAACAAGTAATCAGTAAAGGAAGATGAATGACTTAAAGCTGCTACAGCGAGCAGCCCCCTCTATTGGTCAAAATAAACAGCACATGGTAAACCTTGTTGCCGGTAGTCTTCAATATGGGCTTTCTTGCCATGTATTTTCACTTTGCGGACAGTTTTGAATGCACAGTAAAAACAGGGACATTTCCGGGGTCAGCTCCAGTCTGAGACAGACTGTCAAAAACCTGAACTGTCCCTGGAAAATGGGGACATCTGGTCACCCTAGCATAAATATTAAACCATGTATACAGAGATTAGGGTTTGTATTGTGTTTATTTGTTTAATGTTCATTACATGCTGTTTATCACCTCATTTTGTTTTAATGCATTATTACAGCTGTTTGAAGTTCATTATTCACTCTTTGTTAGCGATTTATCAGGATTACCGTAAACACTCATATAATGTATGCAAGTGTATTGTAATTTATTTCTCATTCAAATCAGTATACATCTGTAATATAGGCACATTTCTGTTTCATGTTACATTTGCCAAACCTTCAAATTCAGCCAACAAGTTGAAATTGCAAGCTTTTAAATTACAATTATTTTTCAAATGAGAAACTTTTAATGAATTAGTAGCAGTTCCAGGTTAAAGGATTAAAAATTGTAACTTAAATGTATTTATCGGTTATCAGTATCGGCCACAATGCACTGTGAATTATCGTATCGGCCCAGAAATTCCATATTGGTGCATCCCTAACAAGAACACAAGGCTTGGTCTAGTGACGTGAAGCTGCAAATACGCCACTTCAACAGCACAGAAAAGCATGTATTTAATGACAAACACAGCAGTTAAGGGGGAAAGAAATAGCACCATTGCAAAGAATGCAAAAGAAAACTGGGTCCAAAGTTCACAGTGGACAGTTTTGCTTTGTCCCCACCAGCTGGTGAAGTACAGAGGCAGATCAGAGAGACAAACACACATACTTCTTTTTACACTGTAGTGTGGATCACTCCATGCATCATTCTGGTGAGACCACAATTTCTGCACCCTCAGCTTATTAAAGCATTTCAAGCTCCAGTGCACTTGTACTGCTCTCCAACCTTTGAGTGTGCTCTCCACCTTGAATGCCAAGCATACCAGTGGATATTCCAGAGCAGCAGTGCGTGGAGGCTACAATAGCTACCCAGAAAAATTCTGCGCTTACAGGCTTAGAATGATGAAACCCAGGAGCCCTGACTCTGAGCTGAGACTCAACTTTTTTATGTTTTCATTTAAGATGTTATGTGGATATGTTATCAGGAGGTAAAGCTGTAAAGCACAGCCCTGAGGCATCATTTTGCACTTTAATTCATCTCACACAATTGAACTTGTAATCCATCTGTTACGAGAAGCTCCAGACAGTGTGGACGGCTCTTTGATGTGTCTTTTACATAAAGAGGGGACAAAAGAGAAGACCTTTAAAGGTTGTGGGATGCCTTTGACATGTGCAATGACCTTTCAGGAAGCCACTGGCTGGGAGACGTGTCTTTAAAGACATATGGCCAGGCTGGAGACCATGAGGAGAGGGACTCAAAATGCCACAGAGAGCAGTCCGCTAAGATTAATATACCCATCATGGAAAATTGACCTGTGGACATTTTCATTTCTTTTCCTTTTAATCTCCTAACATTTTTCCACTAAGATTCCAATACTGAGGTATTTGTCAAAGGGAATGAAACATAATCTGTAGAGAGTTCAGTAATTGGGTTTAAAGGGATAATGTTCTACATCTTGGATTACTGGGAAGTCTCGTTTGAGTATTGGTAATGGAAAAAGCGTGAAGAAGGTTTGCAGTTTGTGCGCCCTATACTTAGAAAAATAAAGACAATTGATCAGTAAAGTAGTCAGACTTTTGAATAAACAGCATAAAGTCTGGGTTATTCTCGCAAAGAACTGCCCACATAAACAGGAAGACCAACATGGAAATGACCAACCACAGTTTTTTTGTTTTTGTTTTTGTACATGCCATTTAGGGACAGATTTTTTTCTGAAATTAATTATACCATGATAATAAACCACCATACAGTCTGAACGATTGTACAGAAAACACTGGAAAAATTGTGGAAAATGTGTATAGACTGCTTAGTATTTCTGCCTGTCCAAAAGTAATAAGTGCACACTATTTCACATACATAACCTTTCTAGTTCACATGCTATTAAACAAAACTCTGAATATTTTTCAAAGATTTGATGTCACTAACCAGGAAAACCTTGGCAAATCCTCAAATTTGTTCTAGTATCAATCCAGCACCTTGTTAACTTTGTTTCCAGGCAGACTAATAAAATGTGCCTTACTCCAAAAATTTGCACAAAGTCAGCCAATCGATTAGAACTTTCTAGCTCAGGAAAGTACTCTTCAGTTATGTGTACAATATACATCAAACTGTCAGCGAATGGACTGCGGACCATCTAAGAATGAGACTAGGGTATTGTTAACAGAAAAACCAAGACAAAGATTTGCAGTATGTGAACCCTAGAGAGACAAAATTGATCCTTAAAGTGGCCGAGAATCATTGATAAACTTGTGGTCTTTCATTTTTTTGACTGATAGGATGGATCTCATATCATCGCTGGAATCTGTCGAATTGATGAGAGCTTGTCAATAGGATGTCAGTCTCATTGCCAAAGGCCACTCACTGAGATGATGTTACACACAATTAAAGCTTAAAGACTGCTTATTTATTGTGCTGCTCAAAGATTATGGTGCCAAAGAAAAAACGTACTCGCAGAGCAGTAAAACCATGACATCAGAACCTCTTCATTCCCTTGTAAAAAGACTCTGAGCGTTTACACAGCTGAAACTAGCCTGTGTTATGGAGAGTCATGTCTATGAAACAAGAAATAGTCATGTTAATTGCACATTATATAGCTGTTTTTGACACTCTGCATGCACTAAGACTTTACAGTTGTCCTTTGAGTAGAAGTACTGTCAGATGGGTGACTGGAAACCACAACAGTGGAGCACAATGGCTCTAATATGAATGGAAAACAGATTATTAGTTGGTGTATGTCTGAACGGACCACTATTACAAATATTTCACACACTAAGGTGTTTTCTCCATCCAAAAAGTTGCAAGGTCTTTATACTGCTTTCACAATTGGTTCGATTGTTTGGACCAAACCCGAGTTTGTTTCCTCCCCATCCCCCCCTCCCTCCCACCCAATGCCCCCACTGGTCTCTGTTCACATCATGTTATTTTGGTCTGAACCGTGGTCCGATTGCATCATCAACATGAGTACAAACGGCAGCAGTTTACCACTGTAACTAGGTAACAATTCAAGAAGACATCAGCTTCGCTGTGTTATTAAAGTATTCATCTCTTTGGATTTACCATCAAAACTTTACATTCACAGAACTGTACTTGTATTTGTCTTCCACACATGCATTGAATGTACAATCGCGTAATGAATGTTAGCGTTTGTCTGCCGCGAGTCCACGAATGTGTTGCAAGATGTGTGAAGAATGTGAGCTGCTCTCTGAAGGGGATATATTTGGAGACAAGCAGGTATAAGAAATGCATTATGCCATAATAATTGCGATTGGGAGTCTGCAAAGATGCAGATTTATACGTCATCAGAAGCGGATCACTTCCACGATTTAGCACGATTGTGTTCATATCAGCAGCGAACAATACCAGGGTTCACATGAACCGTACCCCAGACCACTTTTCCAAGCAGACTCAGGTGCGGTTCGTGGGTGCGCACCCGAGTTCGTAAACAGCGTTCACATCATCCAAACGAATCGAACATTGACGTCATTCGAACCCGGGTGTGCACTAAAAGTGCTAGTGTGAAAGCACTTGTGAAAGCAAGTGTATAATCTTTGCACCAATAATGTTTCCAAATGTAACTGAAAAAAATTATTGTTTTCAAACAGATTTTTCCAAATCCTCCCGTCTTCCGTTGGTTTAGCAAACAGATAGACCAGCCCCAAATTCACGCCATTGGGTGACTCAATGTTGCAGTGTCAGGAATTACTCATAGTTGGCTCTGGATATTAAGCTGGGATAGGAAACAGTATTTTAATATAGAAAAAATTACACACATCACCTCCTCTCTGCTAAGTTTTATTCAAGTATCAGCATGGTCTCAGATGTTTCTCCTTAAACCTCTTGGAAGAAATAAAATAGACATAACTGAGACAATTGTTGACTGGCAGTGAGATTATAGAGAATTTATAAAATTATGTGAAAGCATAGCTCAGGTAATTTTGGTCTTGGGAGAATTTCATGAGAAATGTTTGACTGTGAGTGCTTCATACTGAAATATCTGACTTTTGATTGCAGACTTTAGTGAAAAATCTGAGCACTGAGATCTCTTCTGAATTATAATCTTCATTAATCAATTGTGATATTAATGAAATCTCATTTGTGATTTTTCTTTCATCTGGGTATTGAAGTCAGAGTTAACAGCCTGCCATGTTTTACGAGGACAGACCAATGAATACACTGATTTACATTTAAATAGATATGACTCCTTGATAAGTGGCATTTGCATGTAGTTATTATGCAAATGCCTGTCTAGTACTAATATCGCTTTGCATATGATTGTTAAATGTTAGGTGTTAATCACAGTATCATGCATTAAACATGCAGCCTCAGATGTATAATATCTTTATGCAAACTTTACTTTGTTTTAGCTTCAATACATACAGTATGATGCTTTTCCCACATACTGACACACACCAGTTCTGTGCTACTGTCACTAAAGGAATACTAATCTTTTATAATTGTTTGCTCAGTGTAAATTACAGCTGAGATTTATGGAACAATGTAAAAATGGAAATTGCATGCTGCGGATCAATCGTAATTAATGCACCATAGTGTACAGAGCATAAGAAATTTGTCTCCAGGTGTATGAAGAATGGGCATGGCTATTACTCATCACTTTAATTGGGCTAATTATGATTGCTGCTGTATTTAGGATAAATCAGTGCCAGAGGAGGTCTCAAAATACATTAATGGAGTGGAGAAAAGTTAATCCAAAGACAATTTTTTGCCAAGTGAGATCTATGCCAATAAATAGATGCCATTTGTCATCATTGCCCACTCTCATGCCAGTTGGTCAGTGAATCAGCTACAGGCTCTATTTATGATGCATTAAAACCCATTTACATGCATGTCCATTATTCATGTTAAATATAAGCATTGGTTGGCTGAGAAATAGGCCAGATTGAGCATGCATTGTTTTCCCGTTGAAGGGAGCATGTGGAGGCCAAATTTCTGCATGGCATAAAGGCTCTCCAGGCAAAGTTATGGGGCCCAGTGGCTCTCTGACATGATTTTGCGATCCTGCACCAATGAGAGTGGTCATGGGCTTTGCAGGGCTCATTGTATGAGCCACGGCTGTGAACGAGGAAAGGTGGAACAGAGCGAAATACCATGTGTGCACCCAGTAGGGGGACATTCCTCCAATCCTCTGATTTCCTAAGCACATTTGTCCTTTGGAAGCCCCACTGTAATCAAATTTTTCTGGGCTTTAGCTCCCTAACAGACCCCCTCATCAGCAGCATGTCACCTCCAACACCCGTGTCAGCTTTTGTTGGTTCATGGATGTTGTGGGTTCATCCCTTAACCAACAAATCCTCTCCACCTACAGTAACATATCTTGAATGACTGATATGCAGGCCCATATAAAATCTGCAGACTTTTTGCATTTTCTAAACTGTATTGGGGGAATATTTACTGAATGTATTTTTAAATGGTAAAAAAAATAAAATAAATAGAGCTGAGAATATTATTCGCTTATTGATAGCTACAGTCTTATATTCTAGTTTTGCTCAGCTGTAGCAGACTGATCACATTGTGAATATGATCAAAAGTTCTGCTGTTGAAATTGGTTTGTGCTTACCGTGGCCAAAGCAAAAGTGTTGTTGAGGGAAATGTCTACAGGGTGGTGCCAAAACTTGGTTGTTTTTTAGTTGTAAATGATGTAATACAGTCAACAAGAATGCATATTTAATTAACCTTACCCAAACTCTTACCCTAAACCTAACCGTAAGTGGAGTAAAAATGTAATTTTAGAGCAAAAATGGAACCTCCGATTACTTCCTGGTTTCCATGAGACCAAAACCTGTATCTGAGATGGCTCAGTAGCACCACAGGTAAAGGTGAACATGGTGCAGGATGGCGCTTGTCAATAGTTCGGCAGAATAGGTGTTGCTATCGTGATTCATCAACATTTGGAAACAATATGTCGCTTTCTTGTGTGATCATGCTAGAAATTGCTATTTTAAGTGCAGTCTTTATGAAATTATTTCTTGAAAATCGAATCCAGTTATCACAAACAACTGGAAAAGTCATAGATGGAAAACTGAAGAAAATGAATTGGCCAAAAGGTATAGGAGCCTTGGAATACGCAAAGATCAAGGAATTTGTAGGGATGACTTTGTAAATAACAGGCATTCAAAATCAGATCAATTTGAATTCTATGTTAATTAAATTGTCAATCACGAAAAAATTGTTCTTTGTGTTGTGTCTAACAAAACTTGTTAATAAGTTCTTCCTCATTTTGACTTGTTTGGGACTGATCCCACTCTGCATTTTCACATAACCACGTGTTTCTTCGCCACATGTGTAAATATTGTAAAGCAGTTCTGCCCGCTAATAGCCACACAAATGTATCTACCGTGGTGTAAAAATATGGCAAAATCTCTACCAGTTGACATATTTATTTCTTGGCCCTAGCTTCCACTTTCTGATAATTGAACAGTGTCTACTGGGACATTTAAACACTTAGATGTAATAAGCTAATATAATATAACCTAATACAACCATTTGTTTTGCTTTAAGGTCTTCATTGGAACACGCTTTAGTGTTCATTTTCACAGCTGTCCCACATAATGATTCCTTAACTGTGGAAGTTTTATCCCACAGATATGGTAGTTATTTTAATGATTCACTGGTAGAGAGCAATTATAAGGCAATTGTGTTCTCATTAGGGCAATTGTTTCTCATTTGTGGAAACTTCAAGCTTCTTCAAGCGAGTACTTAAGCTAATGGCATATTTCAGTCTGGAGTTTCAGTGCTTAGAAATAAAAATAATACTGAAAGCTAAAATTCAATGTAGGTTTTGTGGAAATTAGAGACTTCATGGTAAACAAAACAATACTATTTATTTTATTTATTTAAATATTAAAATACTATTTCTTAGAATAAGCTCTTTTGTGAATGTGTATCTTTAACCTCCTGAGACTCGAGTGTGACTGGTGTGTGCATTTTCCATTTCCCTTTTTAATTTGTTACTAGTAGCATCTAATAAACATGCAATAAATAAATAAATAATCAAGAGCAGATAGTTTTCCTAAAAATGTATGTCCACATAATGCATGTCAAAATGCACTGTATTTTCATCCTAACTACATATAAAGCCTCTGAAAGCATCTCAGTGTGAAAATGCAGAGTAAACAGGGGTTAAATTGGGCCGGTACAGTCCAGAACGGCGTTCCGGCACCTTTGATTCCAAAAAGAAAAAATGCTTGTTTGTCAATCCATCCCATTTATTGTATTCTTTGATGCAGTTTTTGTTTGATCCCCTTGACACATACCATCTCTATTTAGCGAGTGTACTTGTTCAAAAATATTTCAAGCTCATTATGCTTCGCTCTTGTCTGTTGTGGACGCTGGTTGTGGCAGCATACCTGAGATCAGCACCAGACCATGCGCCCCCGCATAGACGCATGTTCCACTTCTGTACCGCGCAGTGGTCCGATCTCTATTTCATAGAAATCGCATAATATGGAATCAACTGCTCACCCATTTCTTAGATCCACTGATATGCAGTAGCGATTTGCTTAGTTTTGTTAAAAAACCTGAATACCCGAAGGGGTTTTGAATCAGGAATCAATCACATCCAAAGCGACATCAGACCAGAACAAAAGACCACTCGACCAACACACTATAAAAGGTTTCACTGTTACTTGTATTTTGATGTGTACTCCATTTTTGCTGATTCAGCATTTATTTTTCTTTTTTATTTTGGAATTTGTTTTCTAGAAAATATACAGTGGGATTCACTATAGTGAAAATGCTTCTTCACGAGGCAGTGAAGATTTTTAAACTCTTATAATTTCATGCAAATGTTTTCATTACCAATTATATAATCAGAACAACAATTTGTGTAAAATGTTGTCGTGCAGAAGGTGTTTGTTTCCCCCGTTAAGAACAATGTGCATTTACTTTTAAATTGTAACATTAGGTATAAATTAAGCTGGTTTTATAAGATGACTCCCAACGGGCAAGAAGGTAACTTGTCCCAGCTGTCATCTGATTTTTATAACATGTATAAAATACATGTGATACCATTCTTAATTTTTTTTTTGTTTGTTTTTTTGTCATCTACTAAACCAATTTTCCATGTAATTGTGTGTTTTCACAATTAAGTTGAATAATGACATACATAAATAATGATAGACAAATCATTAAAACAGAATCCCAGTCAAATCGATTCATCTGAAAGAAAAAAGTTCTTTGAATTACATACCAAACAGGCCTATAAATAAATCCATATTTAGACACCCATGTATTTTATTAAAACTTTATTACACTGTAAAAAATTTAAAGTTGAGTAAACTTAAAAAAGGCAACCAGCTGCAAAGCATTTTTGAGTTTACTCAATTTCAAACAAATTAGTTTTACCAATTTAACAATTCAAGTTGGATCTTAAGTTCCATGAACTTAATACAAAAAGTTCAGCGGACTCAAAAATATCAATAATCATGAAGTTCAATAAACTTGAATTTATTTACAATAATTATAATATTGTATAAGAATTATAATACAATATTACCTGTATGTTCTACCTTCACCACCAAACTTGATATTGTATGTGCTCACTGTTTAAATAATGTAAGTTGCTCTGACTTACATGGCATTAATGTTGACTTAATTGATTGTTTTAAGTAAACTTACTTTTTTCGACCTTAGATAGTTTAGTCAACTTTTTACAAATTGAGCTTATCTGACAAAATTGAAGATTTCTTTACAGTGTATTAATTTAATTTAATTTATTTCAGAGTTCCCCACCTCCGAAACCCCAATTTAACCCTTGACAGTAAATATATGATTTCTAATGAAAACTTTGTGCTATTGTACACTATAGAGTACATAGTGTTTAGCAGTGTGGTGTTTCACGATAAATCTCTCAAATTTTAAAAATGGCATATCGGATGAAACTAGAGACTCTAATCAAAGCCAAAATGCAACGTCCATGCATGTGTTTGCGGGGTCACACAAGGTTACTTACAAACTATCATAAACATCCATTTAGATGTTAATTCAGTGACTGCTCTTACAGATTCATTGAGAAATTTGTGTGCTTTCGGGCGATTCATTAACAAAACCAGCTCAAATGAGTCATTTATTTGTCTTTGTATTATTTCACAGGACCCAGTCTTTTTATCTCATAACGTTCAATTCAAAATGCAAGCTCACAAAGAGGTTAACATAATTTATTTTGCTGTGGCGCTGTAAATTTAGTAGCAGTACAGGGCCTGGAACACTGATACATATTATATCTAATATTTATATAAATAAACCATGTAAATGCCATATATTTTATATTAAATGTATAATGCAGAGAGATCTGTGTTTGTTTTAGGAAAATACCCTGTTCCTCAATCATCAGCTGTGCGAATTGCAATAATTTTCCTAACAAAACAGCCTTTGAGTCCGTATACGAGCTTTCCGTGTCCATTTGTGCAAAGTCTCATTCTTTTCCTTCTCTCAACACACATGTGGGAATGAAAGTGTGTGCATGTGTGTAAGTGACCATGTCTTGGCATGTATGTACGTATCATGTCACGGTGACACGCTGTGTGCTTGCCATGGTGGGCTCTCAGCAGTGGGGGACAGACAGCATCTGTGTGTGTGGTGAGGCAGCAGAGACTTCAGAAGATCGATGGGAGGCTTATGGGGAGGGTCGCTGTCAGCTTGTCTGCTGTCTATTCCTCTACACCAACCAATCAAAGTGGCCCGGCCCTGACAAGGTCTGTTTGAGTGTGCATCGATCAGGCTGTGGTAGAGGGGCCCACTGAAGGGATTGTTTTTCACAGTCAAGTGTGTTCTAATCCCCCTCCGATGTCTTAAGAGATCTGTCAGTGTAACTAATAGTGAGATGCTAAAGGCCAGTCACCAAGGTTGCTCCCTTGATAGGGCTCCATCCATAAAATCTCTCTTTACTTCCCGGCTTTACAAACTTCACACTGGCATGATGGGTCACATGATGGGTTGTCAGATGAGTTAAAGGAATGTTCTGGGTTCGATACAAGTTAGGCTCTATCAACAGCATTTGTGGCATAATGTCGATTACTTCAGAAAATAATTTAGACTCGTCACTCATTTTTTAAAAGCAAAAATCGTGATGACAGTAACTCAGGGCCAAGTAAAAAAAGGTAAAGTACACACTGTTTCGAAAGTATAGCCACAAAGAAAACATATTGATTTTGCTACGTTTACGCATCTCATCCACACTAGAATAGCATTTTCCTCCACTGAAAACGCTCTCCATAGTGGCATACTTTAGAAAATGATGACGTTAGGAAACTGAAAACGGTGATTTCAAACTTAAACAGGTTAGCGTGGATGTGGCCATAAACATTATGTAAAGTTACATCTGATCTTTCAAACTTCACTGTTATAACTACGTAAAGCTGGTAAACACACTAGCCTCGAATGATATGAATGAACGCAGAACCAGAAGTTCAGAAAATGCTGTTGATAGAACTTAACCTGTATTGAACCTGGAATTTTCCTCTAACAATGCTTTATTTGTGTGAAACCACTATTATGTAACAATTAAACATAAAAGCACAGTTGTTATTAATCTTGCATAATCATTACCCAAAAGTAATGTTGAAGTGTTAATGCATTTGTTCTGCTTTTATGGAATGGAACAGGGAAGATTAAGCCAATATTTCCTGCTCAGTCCTAATTTATGCAGAGGTTTTAAAACTTCCTCCATTGCTTCTGTGTCTGAAGTTTTGTTCTGCTGTATGAGCAATTTTTTGAGAACCCTGAGGACAGAGAGAGAAAGAGAGAAAAGGAAGGTGAGAGAGGCATAAAGAGAAAGTTTGAGTCTAGGCAGGTTCAGAGATTGAATCTGGGAGACGAGTGAGTCTATAACAGTAATTTTGCATGGAATGTACCTCTAGAGGTGCGAGTTACTCTCACTGAGCACTGCACAGTGGATAGATTAAAGGGTGAGCAGAAAAAATTGTGAAAATTGGGTTTTGTAATGGCTTTGTATGGCTTTATGTTCCCAGTTCCCAGCTTAAAACCCAGATCAGATTTGGTAAGAGCTACTGTACAGAGTTTTGATTACTGTCTGATTCTTTGAAAATGTTTCAAGACTCTCATTATAAAACGGATAGTGACGACTTTAAATTTTGATTGGATGAGATGCATTCAGAGCCGCTGTATAATGCAGATTTAATGCAGATGTTTTTGTTTTTTGTTTTAAATTGTTGTTTTTTGTCCACATGTGCTTGATGGATGTCTTTGACCACTGTGCCCTGTCTCACTGATTGTTCAGTATTTTGCGCAGGAGTGCAGCATTTTTTTAGACACAGAGTCAGGTCAAAAACGCCTGCATTATGTTCTATTCGTTGTGATGCTTTTGTTTTAGCACAAGAATGCATTTGGTCTGGAAGGCTCCCTACACACACCTTTGACAACACATTTTATATTAATGCAGCAAGTTGCTACATTGCTTGGCAACTGAAAACAGTGTACAGTTAGGCTAATGAACCTTACTGCATGGTGGAAGAATTGTTTCTTTTTTACAATTATTCATATTAATATTAACCCCTAACCCTAACCCTGATGTTCAATAAATGGGTTATCATATTGCTGTTGCCATCATTTTCTAAAAGCATTCAGCCACATGAGGTTGTGTTATACAATGATTTTACCATGGGTAAAAGAGTTTGTCCGATTTACTAAATCATATCATTTGTGATAAACTTGTTCTCTTCTAAACTTGTTGGCTTTCGATTCATATAAATCTCTAAAATGTGCATTCTATTAGATTACATTATGTAGGTTAACCAATCAAGTATGTTCAACAACATGGGCAAGGGTATTTAGGCAGGGTATTTGTAGCATACTTTGCATGGAACTTGATGAGGAGAGTAAACATTTTGAAATTAAGTGTTATTAAATGTATTTTTGAGGAAGATGAGAAAAGAAGATTACTTATTAGTGTTTAATGTTGTTATTTTGAGATTTAAAACCGATTCTGTTATGCTGGGTTACCACTCTATTGAAAAATGGAGCTTTTGTCTAGGTTGTGGACATGTATACGAACAACATGCTGTATGAAGGAGCAGTTAGTACTAAGCAATTAGCTTTAGAGCTGGGCAATATGGCCACAAATATTATCACAATATTTATTTATTTTTTTTTTTTTTTCATATTGTTCGATATTGATATTTATCACAATATACATTTCACAACATTAATGGGTGTGGAAATGTATTCCACATGATTGTTAGACCTCAAGAATGAATGTAAACATGACTTATTGGTTTACAAGTAAACCCCAGATGGTAAGCTACCTTTAATGTATACTCTGTTTAGGATTTAATCCTACATAAGTTGTGTGTGTGACAACTTTTTGATTAAATTTTGACAGTTACATCATTTTCAACATACATTTCACTCCACTGAAAGACATTCTAGTGACTCTTCACTCCAGCTCAGTAGGTGGCGGTAATGCACCATGAGCTGGACTGCCAACTGCCAATAAACATCACAAAAAGAAGAAACACTTTCTTGCCTGTGACAGCACTGTTGATCATAAGAAAACTTTAACTAAATAATAATAATAATTTCGGAGCTGTTGCTGTTGTGGTTAGTCGATAGCTGTACTGCATTGACAGAGCTGTCTTGTTCTTTACAGAGTGATAACATATTAGCCGGATTGCTAGCTAGCAGCTATCAAGCCTCTGTACTGGTTTCCATGACAGCAGGGCGATGAAGCTGCTAGCCTGCTAATACTTCCTAACAGGATGATTTCATGACTGTGTTCAGTTAGCTAGTGTGTATAACTTTGCTAAAATGCTTGTGGTTTTAGCGAGACGATCTGATCTGATGTAGAACATAGGCTAAATATCGAAAATTACTCAAAAGTTTATCATCGATGTTGAAAAGGTATTATTTTTTTATTTATTTTTTATTGAAATATATCGATATTGTTTTATCCCCCAGCAGTAATTAGCATGTTAATGTATGCTTTTTCTAGCTAAAAGTTAGCTAATTAGCATAACCGTACAACAAAAATCATATTTCAAATTGAGGAAATTAATCATGTTAGGGACACAAATAAAATCAATTTAAGCTACTTAATTGGGCAATTTAAAAATAAGTTTATTCCATTATGTTGAAATTACATGAACAAATGATCTTTCCTGACAAAAAAATTAATAAGCTAAACCAAGAGAAAAATATATAAGTTGATTCATGTGGAACCAATGTACATGATTAAATCATGTATTTTCAAAGCATTTGTTTTTCAGTGATGGTAACTTAAGTTAAGGTGTGAAATTTCTTTGCCACTAGCATCAGTAAACAGAACTGCAAAAATAATAACTGTTCTCAAATGACTATCTCCATTGTTCAGACAAGCATAGCCCCACCCCAAACTTATCCCATGGGTTGAGCTGTTGGTTGGGCAGCTCAAACAAACAGATTACAATTATCTTTTATACAGCTAGTTGCAAAGAAATGACAGACAACACCTCAAACCAGCTGATTTTTCCAATATACCCCTTACCTTACCATCTAAAGATCTCAGTGAGTGGAAATAAGGATCTGTTGGAGAACTGTGTGAGAAAATCTCGGTGAGTCAGAGAAGACACAATCAGTGGAAGCCATGCATATCAGGAGCAGTGATACACCCAGGTGAGCAATCAATCCTGTGAAGAGAAACCAGACCAGAACACTGCTTCTGACCTTTCTCTTTTAGGTAATTGCCCCCCTGACTGGTGCAAACACTCTGATAATTGCCCCTCTCCTTGTATAAAGGGGGGGGTTTTGTCTAAAATGTCAGCCATCCTTAAGCATTCCTTTTCTCAGAGCACTCAAGATATCTAAGGAAGACCCAGAGGATCTCACTCGTCTCAAAGAGGGTCCCTTGACGTTTGGCTCATTTCAAAACCCCAAAGTTTTTTATTCCTTTCTATCCCTCTTAAAGCATCAAGCAGCTTGCCTCATTCACATTTAATCTCCGACAAAGACTGAGGTTGTTTGCAAGCACTTGTGTTTTTTCTTGTCTCATAAATTCTGTTGCTCTGCTGTGTCATCAGAATATTTCCATGGCTCAGGAATTGAGCCACAAGAAAGCATTTTATGTAACAAATGTGTAACAAACAGTTAACAAACAGAAGGGCATAGTCTTAGCATTTGTCAGAGGGAGTATTTGTATTTATGAAGACCTAGAGGGAAGTTCCAAGCAGCTGTCTGAGAGAAGGTAAGAAGAGACCCTTGATGTTTTGGTGCCATCCTGCCACGGTGTCTGTGGATCACCTGCGGTGATGTGTCTCCTCGCGCCCTGACAGCCTCGCCTCACACGGCTCTGTGCAGTGGCCCTCTGATTTATGGCAGCGCTGGTCCCTGTACCCAGCCTGCACGGCATGGACCCTGGTGAGACCGCCTTTCCCCCAGAGTGGCCCCCTTAGAGAGACGAATGGGGACTGGCTGGCAGGCAAGCCTTAACAAATGTGCAGACGCCCTGCAGAGTGGCTCGACACAGAAGATTGATTTGTGGGCCCCTCTGCCTGGGCTGGAACGGGGCACCTGCCGGAGGAATCTAAATAGCATCCTCGCTCTGTCAGCTCTCTGTAATGGCGTGGGCGTCAGACCCCTTCCTGACCCTGGCAGGAGCTGCTGATTGCTAAAGAACCTGATCTTTTCTCTGGATATTTTATATTCTGGCAGCTAAGGATTCCAAAGGGGCCTTCATGTTTACAGCTTCATTATGAAGAGACAAATCTTCAGTGCCATATACAGGATGTAATATACAGGATCCTTATCAGTGTAGAGCTATGTAAGTTAATTATGCAAAGCAGCCAAAACCAAGACTTTAAATTATTATTATGCTTGCATGGCGAGCACTGTATTGATATTCCTCAAACATTCTGGTGTGCGTTTCCCAGAAGCATCGTTAGTCAACTATGGTCGCAAGTTCCATCGTTACCAGCATAGTTCAACGATTTGGTGTTTTGCGAAACCGTAGTTCCAACGAACATTCACAAACTGAAACGCAAACTTGTGTGGTTGCTCTCCACCTGTGGTTAGAAGCATAGTTCCTTGTTAGTTTGCGGTGTGGACATAATTTGACTTTGCTGAGGCTTCTATATATTTTATTCTGTATACAGTATATCAAGATTTGAATGGGTTCTTGATAATGATCTTGAGCAAATGATTGATCGCTCATCTGTTGATTTGAATACCTTCATGTTTGCGCTGAAATGCTAGGTGTGAATTAAGAGGGAAGGTGAATGCGGGGACTGGCCATATGGTTGCAATGAAAAGCTGTGGTTTGGCAATGACTTTCTAGAAATTCAACAGATTCTTGCACAGTGGTTTAAATGCTCTTGTGGAGCATTACTTGGGTTCCCTTGATAATGTTACTGAACGCACACTACCTTAGTAAGCCTTCAGCTGTGTAAATAAATTATGAAAATAAAACTACATGTCACCCTTTGTAAGAATGGGTATTAATCATGGCCATGATGTGTAAAAGGGGGATTTGTAAAATTAAATTTACACCAAATCCTTGCATAAATATCATTTATTATTAAAATAATAGTTCACCCAAAACTGAAAATTCTCTCATCATTTACTCACCCTCATGCCATCCCAGATGTGTATGATTTTTTTTTTCTTCTGCAGAACACAAAGATTTTTAGAAGAATATCTCAGCTCTGTAGGTCCATAAAATGCAAGTGTAAAAATATTTGAAGCTCCAAAAAGCACACAAAGCCATAATAAAAGTAATCCATACGACTCCAGTGGATTAATTAATGTCCTCTGAAGTGAAACGCTAGCTGTAAGAAATAGATAAATATTTGAAACTTTTTTTACTAAAAATGTTCGCTTCTGGCCAGCTCGTTGACGAGGGTGGAGTTCAAATGCCTCTCACCTGACATAAGCGCGTAAGCCTCCTCTGCATATATTTTCATACGTACCCTGTAGATACCTTATTAGCAGCTGTTGCTGTGGACCGCGATACTGTTTCCACACAAAAACAGTTAATGCGGCAGTCTGAGTCTGAGCAAGGAGCTCAGTCTGAGGCATGCCCTCCATTAACTTGATTTTTAGAAGAATATCTCCGCTCTGTAGGTCCTCACAATGCAAGTGAGTGGGTACCAATATTTTGAAGCTCCAAAAATCACATAAAGGCAGCATAAAACTCCAGTAGTTAAATCTATGTCTTCAGAAGTGATATGATAGGTGTCTTTTTTTTAACTATAAATACTCCTACCTGCCCAGTAGGTGGCGAAATGCACGAAGTATGCGAATCTCCTAAAACAAAAGAAGTAGAATGTGAAAGTGTAGTTGGGGATTGAAAAAAAAAAAAACGACCTAAATATTGATCTGTTTCTCACCCGCACCTATCATATTGCTTCTGAAGGTATGGATTTAAACACTTTTACGCTGCCTTTATATGCTTTTTGGGCCTTCAAAATTTTGGTACCCATTCACTTGCATTGTGTGGACCTACAGAGCGGAGATATTTTTCTAAAAATAATAATTTGTAATTATCAAAAGAAAGAAAGTCATACACATCTGGGATGGCATTAGGGAGTAAATGATGAGATAATTTTCATTTTTGGGTGAACTATTCCTTAAAGGGCATTCTATATTCTGATTCTGAGAATCCTGATATGTCGTTCTCTTTACATGTTTATATGATGCTGTGCATGAAATGCAAATATATTCTTGGTCAAGAGCTGGCAATAAAGGAAGTGGGCTGTCCTCAGTTCAAGCACATTTTTTTCTATGGAGTGTTGGAGATTACCTATTTCAGCACTTATGAAAGGAGGACACTTATTCCTCACGCATGCTGGTCATTCGCACAAGCTTTTTTGTTTAGAGTGCTCTCTCCTCCCTTGCACACACAAACAGTCTCAAATGCTCTGTTCCAAATTCTAGTGAGCTGGCAATGTAGGCAGCATTTTAAGGCATCATTGAATGCATTGCAACAAGCTCAGTGAATTCTAAACCAATGCTGGCGGACAAAGAAAGATACATTTTTATTGTAAAAAAAATAAAAAATTAATTAAAATCACTGAATACTGAAAATTATTAATAAAAATAGTTAATTCTAATTGAAAACTTTAACAGTATTTGTGTGTGCACTGTAATTTTATGCCTATTAGAATATCCCATTGTTAGCTTAGCAACATGCTAACTTCAAACTCTATTAGAATCATTTATAGCCAGTTGTCTCCACTGCGCTTCATGTTTAGAGCGTTTTTATGTGGCACACCTACTAGGTTGCTGCCTGTGTAGACTATTCTAAATAAGTAGCTCATGAGACCATCTTGTTTAGGATGCTGCCTTTGCTGTTCTTGTGTTGAAAAATGCTAAATGGAGCGCAACGAAAAGACCAGACACAGGCCCATCAAAACACGTTTTTAAGAGTTGACATTCTGTTCAACTTGTCATGGAGTGTACAAAAATGTGGCACTCCTGCATGAGACACTGAAAAAATGGCAAGGCATGGCACAACGGCCAGAGACATCCATCCAGTGCATGTTTGTATAGAAACAGTGCACAAAAAACATTAGAAGACAGCTGCCTACTGTATGTAGGTAGTTACTGTAACAGCAAGGCAGCTCTCTAGGTATCGGAACATAGCCAAAAAGTGTGCATATATTCACTGATGACCTGGGCAGAGTTGAGTAGCGTAAGGAACATTTTTTCTTTTTTTTTTTTTACACTTTTACACTTCTAGGCATTTTTTTTATCACCATAGGGGGTGCTCATTACGTATGTCAGTCACAAGACAACCACTGGTAGATCTCGTTGACAGGTAAAACGGAAAAAAGAATAGAGAGAGAAAGTACAAAAATAAGCAATCTTAAAGGTCACTTTTCTTTCCCATCCTTAATGATTTACTTCTTTAACATCAATGTAAAAAAGCTTAATAGATCCATATAAAAACAGTACATTTTCACTGGAGAGTAAGAAAAAGAAAGAAAGTCAAAGACTGTTCATGTGTTATTCATGGAAATTACTTGTAAAAAAAAAAAAATCTCTTTTTTTTTTTTTTGACTCAAATCATGTACATTTATATCAACCTGGTCTCACAAAATCACATTACCTACATTTTTGCAAAATTATTTTTACGTGGCTTGTTGTGCGTATCACAGCATTTTTCTGGTGAAATAAACGCTAGAGGAGCTACAACAGCAATTGTTTTTCCCTTTCACACAAATCACGAACAAATCGGCAGATTATCAGTTCTTAAACGTAGTTTTCACCCTGTTCCACACACAATGCTATCTTATGACATCAAAACACTTAGTGCATGCATGACTTGTAAGGCCATTTGCATTAAACAACCAATTACATTTACAAGCTTGTTCGAGTATGATCAAATTGCGCAGTTGCTTAACTGGACCAGACCTGGCCCTGAAGAGCACTTAAGTCGACATGTAAGTCAAATGTATCACAGAAGCACCACAAAATGATGTGGTTGCTTCAGCAATTGCATTTTTCATCTCCCAATTGCTTTTATGACACTATCAGTTAGGTTTACGTTTAAGGTTTACAGTAGAGAGGTCAGTTTTGTTTATTTTAAAACTCGATAGAGAACTAACCTGAAAAAAACCTAATCTTTTTTTTTTTAAGAAAAGTATGGGAGAAAATTGCTTTTAGCACCACACAGTGGACATTTCACCCTGAAACTTCTGTGATAAGTGTCATGAGCCATGTAAATCAAATCTCCCAATTGCTTTTATGACACTATCAGGTTTATGTTTAAGGTTTACAGTAGGGAGGTCGGTTTTGTTTATTTTAAAACTTGATAGAGAATTAACCTGAAAAAAAATAATCTTTTTTGGAAGAAAAGTATTATGGGAGAAAATTACTTTTAGCTCCACACAGTGGACATTTTACCTTGAAACTTCCATGCTGAAGTGTCATGAACCATGTAAAATCATTTTGCAAAAATGTGTCACTGTCATGTAATTTTCATGAGATCAGTCTGATTTGTATTGTTGATACAGTAATGGGAATGGTAGGTCTTATAATACCATTATGTAAAAGTAGATCTCTTGCCATCGAAGTCTGAGCAGCCTTGCCATAGGAATACATCAAAAAGAAAATGACCAGTCTATGCAGAGCAGATAGCAGATCAGCCACCTGAATGTTTATGTTCTGCCAGTGTCTCGGAGGTGGGCATATGGAACACCTTGTAGCTGTTGGCAGCTAGTCCACCCACACGGGGGACACAATGGATTGATAGACAGTAATTCTTCCATGAACGAATCCTGCCTGTCTCTGTGTCTATGTTGGCCACGGTTATCGCACTTCGGCTCTGCACAGAAGCGCGTCCTCGCCACAATAGCCAGAGAGAGGTCATTTGGATTAGAATAGGAGGTTTATGGCTGGTGTTGGGCACTGCTCCTCTGTGAAAATAATACCTCTGTTATCAGTCATGCCTGCGGCTGACAGTCAGCGTACATTAAAAGTGGCCAGCACAATCCCTGAACCCTTGGCTGACCTGCGATCTCTTTGTCTGCCGTGGAGATTTATCAGTTGATTCCGTGTGGTCTATCCGCTCCAGAGGAACGGAGGGTCCTGAGGGGCCCCAGAAAGATGCGGCAATAAACCTGCCACAATAGGGGATTAGGTGGTGGCCGATGCAGGGCTCCCATTGTGCTGGCTTCTGTAGCAGAGCAGTACATTCAGTACAATAGCACCAAGGAAGAGGGATGGCTAACACAGGAGAAATCACATTCTGACAGGCTTTGGAAATTATGCTAATAGGCTTAGTTGTTTCAAAGCAACTTTCTCTCTTTTTCTTCCGTCTTTCTTCCTCTCCTGCACTCAATTTGTTACAGGCATCATGGTGGCTTATTGAGATGTGTCAGGGGATTTTAGTGAAATGATGTCCTAAAATTACTGACCCAGTCACATCTAGCGTCTTAGCGAGAAGGATGCAGAAACATAATTTCATCCTTTTAGCTCAGTTGCGTATATGTGGAGGTATTTGTGTCAGTATTTATGTTCTATATTAAAGCATTCATGTTAGTGATTGCACCACAGGTAAGGGTTGGGCACAAGCAAATCATTTTTTTTTGTTTTTTTTTTTACTTTTCCCCTTTTTCTCCCAATTTGGAATGCCCAATTCCCATTGTGCTTTTTTTAAGTCCTCCTGGTCATGTAGTGATTCGCCTCAGTCCGGGTGGTGGAGGACGAATCCCAGTTGCCTCCGTGTCTGAGACTGTCAACCCGTGCATCTTATCACATGGCTTGTTGAGCGTGTTGCCACGGAGACAGCGCGTGTGGAGGCTTCACGCCATCCACCGCGGCAACCACGCTCAACTCACCACGCACCCCACCGAGAACGAACCACATTATAGCGACCACGAGGAGGTTACCCCATGTGACTCTACGCTCCCTAGCAACTGGGCCAATTTGGTTGCTTAGGAGACCTGGCTGGAGTCACTCAGCACACCTTGGGATTCAAACTAGCGAACTCCAGATTTGGTAGCCAGCGTATTTTACCACTGAGCTACCCAGGCCCCAATAATGTGAATCATTTTTATAAAATGGCAGCAACAGCAATATGCTAAAAGACACCAGTGTTTAAAAAATAGTTGCATTTATTTATATTAATAATTTGAATAAACCATTCTTCCTCCAAGTAATACTGTTTACATTATTATATATCAGTTAATTCCTCTAATTCAGGAGTTTTCAAAGTTTTTGATGCCAAGGGCCCTAAAATACGAGACATTTGTGAGAGACTCTCCTTCCTAAAATATAAAAGCAGCTTTATATTTTCATGCGTAGAGCCATTTTTACTATGTGAGAAAAATAGTAAACATGATATTGGATTATTATACATGTTCAGTAGTTGGCTTTTTTATTGTCATTATACTAAAGCCAAAATTAATTATTCACAGATTATCTATAAAATATTATCTATAAAAATGATTTACTTGATATTAAGTTTACAGTATTTTATCTTCACTATTAATGTTAATGTACAGTATAAATCTGAAAAGGAAAAAAAAAAAAATCAATTAAAATGTATTGCTGTTCATAATACATATTGTTCCAAAGCATCTTTACAAAGAATATGACCTTACAGCCTTCAGTGAATGGTTGAAGAAATATTTTATTTAATCACAAAACTATATGCAGATTTGTTTTTATATCTTACGGTTAAAAACTAAAGGCAGTGTCCCAAGATTGATGATATTTAGTATACAGCACTAAATCACTTTACTGTTTGTTTAACCTATTTTCTGTGTTCACAGCACCCAACGGTTGATGCTGCATTGGCTTTTTTTGGAACTATTTTCAAGAGCCGAGCTAAAATAGACAAAATAATTGGCCATATTGTCTCTAAAATTTAAGCTACTCAATAATAACTTCTTTTAAAGCACTGTTAAAAACAGTATTGCTCGTAAGCATGCTGTTGTACTGATTACAATGGCCAGGTCTGGATTTTACAATGGCTTTGATCATAGCTCATCCAATCAGAATTCAAATTTGAAACTTTTAATGTGCATTTTATAATAGTGGGTGTGTTCATGTCTGATTTGTTTATGTGTCGATGTGATAGTCTCATCTCTCCGAGTCTGGGTAACTGCCCCAACATACTCATATACTGCATGTTGCCATGCACGGTTGTCATTGGACCCCGAGCTCTTCCCTGGGCTAGTTTATAGTCTGTACATATGCGTCTAGCTGTGAACACAGAGCTAAGCTTTCCACACACATACAGCACACACTCTTGACATTAACTGCTGACAAGAACACTGATGTAGAGTTAAGAATCCTTGGTAACAACAGTCTGTGCTGTGGTGCTCCATCACCAAGATTTCAATTATTCTGTAGCCCTATAGCATCTCTATAACATATACTGCCCAACCATAGCACAATGAAAATATCCTGAGAAGGAATCTGCAGAATCCGTGTGTGTGTGTGTGTGTGTGTGTGTGTGTTTTGATGACTTTACTAATAATCTAAAATTTAGAAAAAAGAAAAAAAAAATAGTAATAATACAAAATGAGCTGTTGTGTCCTAACTTAGTTTTGACTGGTAATGTAGCACCCAGTTTTCAGACTCACATCACCTGCAGCCATAAACAGCTTTACCCACATGGGAGTTTTAAGGGGCAAAACTAAGTTACTCACTCGGCACATATTGTAATTAGCCTTTGATGGCTGGATTCCGTTTCATTTTGTGTGGTGCTCTCGGCCTCAGAATGAGGGGCAAGTCAAGGGAGCCTGAAGGGATTGCATGAGATGCCACATTAATGCAAATGAGTATGCGAGTTTGCGTGCACATGTGTGTCCATCCTGTGGCAGGGCTGCTGGCCGCTGTGACAATGTGTAAATAGGAATCGTTGCCTAACAAAGATGTCACAGGAGAGAGAGAGAGAGAGAGAGAGAGAGAGAGAGAGAGAGCGAGAGAAGGTGAAAGAGAGAATGAGAGAGACACTTGCTCTTTTCCAAAAACCCATTGAGCTGTCTACATAGGCAGCATTTTAAGCCAGTGTGCTCCTGGTGCAAAGGATGTCTGTCAGTAAATGTAGGCAGGACAATTATGCTGTCTTCTGTGATAACTTCTTTTAGCCAAATTCTAAGACAGCATCACATTTGACAAACTACTATAAAACTAAAAATCCTATATGCACTTACAAATCATTCAGTACTGAAAAATATCAATGAAACCCTGCTTAAACCCGGTTTGCTGTTCTAAGCTGGCCTCCCAGCCTGGTCTGTTTTCTGGTTTTTGAGGAGTTTTAGGTACAGGGAGACTCACTAGCCAACTAGCTACACCAGCAAAAGACCAGGTTGGTCAGGTTGGGAGACCAGCAAACCAGCTTAGGCTGGTTTAAGATGTTCAGCAGAGAAAATGATCATGTTACCCAATATTTGTATGTGCTATGTGTTTTTATGCTTTTTTTAATATTTCAGAATTAGCTTAGCAACATGCTACTGTCACTCCACACTGTTATGAAACAGATGTGAGATCAAGATGGTGGCATGGCAGTAGCACGCAGCGGCCGCTCCAGATCCAATATGGAGCTATTTTTGTTTCTTAGCCCGATTTTTATGGCACATGGACATTGGAGCAACCGGTGTTCATGTCTACCATCACTAGACACTGCTACAATATAGAAATCATGCAACAACTAAGCTGCACGATGATCTGCTGGAGAAGCTACGTGATCTCGGCTTGCTGCGGGGACCAGGCCTACATTACTGGGTGTCGCCTGATGCCGGTGGACGGGGGAGGGGACATTGTAAGCAGTGTGCGAGGAAGTGGAAGCTCAGCAAGAGGGCCGGGGTCAATGCTAGGCTAAAAACAAACCCTAGACGGCCAGCTCTCCCGTCTGTCCTGCTCTCAAATGTCTACTCCCTGGACAATAAATTGGACTACATTCAACTCCAGCAGACTATGCAGCGTGAGTTTAGAGACTACTGCATCTTTGTTTTCACAGACGTGACTCAGCGACAGAGTTCTGGACGCCGCCATTCAGCTAGACGGGCTCGCCTCGTTTCATGCCTATAAAAATGCAGCTCTGTGCGGTAAGGCTCGCTGTGGTGGCTTATGTGTTTATATCAATACGGAATGGTGCAAGAACTCGGTGCTAGTTTCTAGTTACTGCTCATTGCTGGTGGAGTTTGTGACTGTTAGATGCAGACCATTTTATTTACCATAGGAATTCACAACTGTCCTCATAATTGGAGTATACATTCCCCCCAGGGAATGCCTCCCAGCCAGATTTGGTGAATGACTTCTATGCTCGGTTTGAGGTGCAGAATGACGTGGCTGTGAGGAAGACCACCCCTCCTCCCAACGACCAGGTGCTATGTCTTACCACGGCTGATGTGAGGAAAACCCTATGCAGAGACAACCCACGGAAGGCTGCTGGACCAGACAACATTCCTGGCAGAGTGCTCAGAGGATGTGCAGACCAGCTGGCGGATGTTCGTTCTGACATCTTCAACATCTCCCTAAGCAGCGCCGTTGTTCCAACATGCGTCAAGGCCACCACCATTGTCCCCGTGCCAAAGAAGTCTTCAGTGTCCTGCCTCAATGACTACCGTCCCATTGCACTCACACCCATCATCATGAAGTGCTTCGAGAGGCTCGTCATGAGGCACATCAAGACCCAGCTGCCCCCCACACTGGACCCCCTGCAGTTTGCATATCATCCCAACCGCTCAACAGACGACACCATTGCCACCATCCTCCATCTGGCCCTCACCCACCTGGACAAAAAGAAAACATATGTTCGAATGCTGTTCATAGACTTCAGTTCAGCATTCAACACAATCGTTCCTCAGCACCTGATTGGAAAACTGAACCTGCTGGGCCTGAACACCTCCCTTTGCAACTGGATCCTGGACTTCCTGACTTAGAGACCTCAGTCAGTCCGGATCGGGAGCAGCATCTCCACCACCACCACACTGAGCACTGGGGCCCCCCAGGGCTGTGTGCTCTGTCCACTGCTGTTCACTCTGTTGTCTCACGACTGTGCAGCAATGCACAGCTTGAATCACATCATCAAGTTCGCCGATGACACGACCGTGGTGGGTCTCATCAGCAAGAACGAGGAGTCAGCATACAGAAAGGAGGTGCAGCGGCTAACGGACTGGTGCATAGCCAACAACCTGTCTCTGAACGTAGACAAAACAAAAGAGTTGGTTGTTGACTTTAGAAGAACACGGAGTGACCACTCTCTGCTGAACATCAACGGCTCCTCTGTGGAGATCGTCAAGAGCACCAAATTCCTTGGTGTTCACCTAGTGGAGAATCTCACCTGGTCCCTCAACACCAGCTCCATAACCAAGAAAGCCCAGCAGCAACTTTCTGCGAAGGCTGAGAAAAGCCCATCTCCCATTGCCCATCCTCACCACATTTTACAGAGGGACTATCAAGAGCATCCTGAGCAGCTGCATCACTGCCTGGTTTGGAAATTGCCCCGTTTCGGATCGCAAGACCCTGCAGAGGATAGTGAGGATAGCTGAGAAGATCATCGGGGTCTCTCTTCTGTCCATCATGGACATCCACCACACGCTGCACCACAAAGCCACCAGCATTGTGGATGACCCCACGCACCCCTCACACAAACTCTTCACCCTCCTGCCATCTGGCAAAAGGTACCGAAGCATTCGGGCCCTCACGGCCAGACTGTGTAACAGTTTCTTCCCCCAAACCATCAGACTCCTCAATACTCAGAGACTGGACAGACACACACACACACACACACACACACACACACAACTGAACACCATCCGTCTCCCTTTGCAATTTGCACATTTAGCAATCATTGTACCGTCTTGCACTGTTTGCGTACATGCACTTTATGTAGTAATGTGTAGGTCTTATTTAGTTCTGTGTAGTCTCACATAGTTCTGTGTTTGTTTTTATGTTGTTTTTATGTTGTTTTATGTAGCACCATGGTCCTGGAGGAACGCTGTTTCGTTTCACTGTGTGCTGTACTAGCTGTATATGGTTGAAATGATAAAAAAAAGCCACTTGACTTGATTTGACTTGAAAGTAGACAGCAAGGCAGATCACTAAGTTTTGAAGCAGAGCTAAGAGAGAGGGACAGAGAATGTTGTTGTCCATAGTGACAGCCGACAGAATTATGTTAGTGAACAGAAGAGAAATACTGTTTTTAATGAGGCTGTGTTGCAGCTACATGTATGTCCCACTCCAAAGATTAGATGCTTTGAAATCCCTCTCTAATTATGAAATATGCTGGTTAGAGCATCCAAGGCCCTCACAATGAGTGACCTGCTCTGATATGTCTGTATCTGGGGTCATTACTGAATCATAATTAGAATGCTTTTAGCTTAGGCACAATATTATGACTCTCTATGACAGATTACAAAGAGGAATAGAGGTCTCTAATGAATTTATAAAGATATTTAAAGGCAAATACATTACAGAATGTGCTCATTGCTGTGTGATAATTGTATTAAAATGGCGTCGCTGTTTCTCATTCCTAACAGAGCGACTGCAAAGCTATTCATTAGCTCCAACAAGCGAATTGGTTACATACTATATCACAGCACATCAGTGGGGTTTGGAACTACTGAGCATCACCAAGATGTAAAAATGTTCCTAAATAGTATTTTTGTCTTGTTTTCCAGTAAAAATATCTAAACATTTTATACTAGACACATTTAGATGCAAAAAAAAAAAAAAAAAAAAAAGACCTTATTCACAGAAGTGCCATATTTGATTGTTGACGGTTATGAAATCAAGCAAATAAATTGGAATAAAGGTTAGTTCACATCTAATTTTAACATCTGAGAGTTTGTTGTCTACTGATTTATTTATTTATTTTTGGTAAGATATTATTTATTTATTTATTTATTTATTTATTTTATCTTTTATCCACGGAACTAAAAAATAAAAAATAAAAAAAATAAAAAATGTTTTAAACAACAGTTTTGTTTTGTTTTGTTTTAGTTTTTCAAAAATGTAACAATTTAGTGAGGTTTATGCTTGAAACAAGAAGAATGCAATTTGCTAATGGGGTAAAACAATTAATATTATTTCAAGACATATTCTATGAAAACCCATTTATTAGAGAAAATTATATGTTCTCTGAAAACAAATTGTATTTCAAGTAAATTTTTTCTTGTTTTAAGGACTAAGAACATGATTTTTTGCAGTGTAATGGCATAGCAAAATGTTTATGTTGTCCTTGATGCATTGCATTCATCACAACCAGAGCTAATCAAAACGAAACCCCAAAAAACAAATGAAGAATTCACTCTGTTAGTGTGCCAGCAGATGCATAAGAGAGCTGCGGAACTGGTGCTTTATACAACACTATTCATATCAGCCCTCCATTGGTGTTTGCACTAGTAACTACAAGGTAATGTTTCTGGAGTGGATGCTCATTCATTTCAAAAGGCACTTAAAGAGGCTACTCACATTGGAGCTTCACTTTGAGATATTGTTGCTGTGCGTTCTGTGAAGCCTGATTAAGTGGTTTGATCTGGAGATGATTTGAATGAGAAAGCCTGCTAAAGAGCAGATTGGGAAGGTGCAGACACACTGTAGGCATTATAGCAGTGTAACAAAAGCAGGGCGGGCAACACATGTTTGGAACTGTAAACAGTCCCAGAAAAGCACCGTGAATTAATACGCTAATATCCATCTCCAGTGCTCCAGCAGGGGCCTCTCTCCGGATCGAGTGCTGTCGGGCTCTACCTGCCATTTCTAATGCAAAGGAATGGCTATACCGTAGGATGCATGATCAAATCTAATTTTATCTGGAGCTGGGGTGGGAGAGTAAAAGTCCCTCTGACCTTGTGGAATGGAAGAGGAGGGAGCTGGTCTTTGGAACTAGGAAATCATTTGTTTAGTCAACACTTTCGACTACTCGCTCTGTTTACCGCTGGCACCATCGAAGTGGAGAGAAGCCTTCACTGACCTTTCCTTTCACGATGCGAGGTTGATGAAGAGCCTGGCTGCCTCTCTCCAACACAGTCATCGCTTTGTGGACTGCCTTCACAGCTAGCAATCTTTAGTTCCTGGAATGTTGAGGGAATGTTAGACGTTTGTTCTAAGAACATTCTTTTAGTTAGCCAATTTAAAAAAAAAATTTTTTTTACCAAAACTGAACGTTCATTTTAAGTTATGCATGATGATTTGGACAATGTTCCTCTAACATTCTCTTAACCTCTAAACTCTGTTAACACAACATCCCCAACATTTTCATTACATTAATGTGATGAAGTAAGTATATATTATTTAAATTATGAAGTATTTATACATTAAGATAGTATTTGTATGTTAAATTGAAAAATAATTTTATTACAGTATTTTTACTGTAATACATGAAGAAATGAATGAGAATCTAATGAGAAACACCTTTGAGAATAATGCATTTACAAATAGAAAATATTGAAAATAGAATATTGAAAATAATAATAATAATAATAATAATAATAATAATAATAATAATAATAAAATCTAATCTAATCTAATCTAAAAAAATAAAATAATAAAAAATAAAAAAAATCTAAAATAGACTTCATTTTCTTTATGGAAATATTTGTTTGTATTTACACTACCGGTCAAAAGTTTTGAAACACTTACTCATTCTTTATTATAATAATAATAATTATTATTATTATTATTATTATTATTATTTTTTTTTTTTTTTCACATTTTAGAATAATAGTAAAGTCATTAAATCTATGGAATAACATCAATGGAACTATGGGAATTATGTTGTAACTAAACAAAATCCAAAATAAATCAAAACTATGTTATATTTTAGCATCTTCAAAGTAGTCACCCTTTGCCTAGAATTTTCAGAAATGTACTCTTGACATTTTCTCAACCAACTTCTTGAGGTATCACCCTGGGATGCTTTTTAAACAGTATTGAAGGAGTTCCCATCTATGTTGGGCACGTATTGGCTGCTTTTCTTTATGATTTGGTCCAAGTCATAAATTTCAAAAACTTTATTTTTTTTTAAATTAAATTTTAGATTTATAATGAAATAAATTAATATGGTGGCACAATTATATTTTTGTCCTTAATACAGTTCCTTTGCAAAGCTTGAATCGTATTATGACTGGCATGAGCCGAATATACAATACACTCTAAAATACACTTAAGACACATCCACATTCTGTTTCCAGTATCATTCCATCATGTTTTCATACACCAACAAATAAAAATAGTACAGATGGGTGAAAGAACCTGAGGCAGCAGCTGAATGACAGAGAGCTTCTCTTCTACAGAGTTATAACTTGACACCGCATCTTTTAAAAAGCGGCCCAAGATATGTATCAAGAGGTCAAAGACATCTTTCTGTGCATGTTTATGTAGAAAAAACATTTAAATTCAGACAGGCACATGAAGGTGTCCTATGTAAATCCACTTTGGATGAGTCTCCCATGACAGGCCCCATCTCTCTGCTCTTCACATGTGTGACTGACTCTGAGCACCAATGGGCGAGTCCAAAGGTGCAATGATGGAAAAGTAGGCGTTGCATATGCAGATCTATTTGGTCCTTGTGACATCACAAGTTCCAAACGCGCCGTTTTTGCAGCTTGGTTTAATTAAATGCTCTTTTTCTATTAAGGAGGAAGTTTTCCATTCTGAAACTTGTTTTTATAGTACAATGACCTCTTATATGTCAAAAAATCAAGGAAAATTTGATTCCTCATATCATGACCCCTTTAAATCGTTGCTTCCAGCCAGCGCTGGATTGCTGTTTGAAATGAACTAACTCTCACGTGATGTTCGTTCCTCTGTATACAAAGCGCTCACTTCTGACTTCTCACGTTAATGTGCCATTGCGCTTACGTCACTGATGCATCGACTGCCGGCAGGAAGCAATTTTTTTAAGTAAATACAATTTTAATTATCTGTTAATTTTTTACACAAACCTATCGATTTGCATCAGAAGACATTAATTGATCGATGGGAGTCGTGTGGATTACATTTATGCTGCCTAAATATGCCTTTTGGACCATCAAACAGCCAGCAGCCTGATGGCACCTGTTAACTTGCATTATATGGACAAAAATTGCTGAAATGTGCTTATAAAAATCTTCACTTCAGTTCTGCTGAAGAAGGAAAGTCATACACATCTGGGATGGCTTAAAGGTAAATAAATCATGAGAGGATTTTAATTTTTGGGTGGACTAACATTTAATGCCAATTCAATTACGAATTCAATTACGAGTCTAAATTTGCTTTAGAATGCAAAAGCTGCCCAACAAGTGTGCAGGTGATGATGTTATTTTGGTGTCCTTGGGCACATTTGTGTTCTTGAGGCCTTTCATTTAAAAATGCTTCATAAAATTGGGTGTTTTGGTGGCGCAGGGTGTCATTAGTGTTGTTTACAAGGCAAGGTGTATTGATTCAGGGTGAGCTAGCCTCATTCTCCTCTGAGAGTTCCATTGTAGAGGTTCCAGGACAAACAGAGGAGCACTGATCACATTTCAAACCTCTCTGAGTGCTACAGCTGAGCTCTCCTAAGTGCCTTACTGTGGTTACAAATGGACCTCTGAGTGAGAGATTGCTTATGTGAATGCAATTCGGACGCATATGCGCATCTGTGATTTATGAGTGTGTATTTAAATGTGCATTTGTGTAGATAAATTTGTTTGTGTATACCTCTGTTCGTTTATCCTAAACATATGATCACATGTAGCGTATTAGCATGTTTACAAGATGTATAAACTTTAGAACATTATTTTGCCTGTCTCCACAGAGCTGAGGCTTGAAAATTTCGGTCCACAAACTGAATTTGTCATGCAACTGAAATTTGCTTAGAGAGGGACTGTCAGATCTCTGGCTGTGCGGCAGTGCCAGGCAGGCATTGATCAAGGTCAAAGGTTGTCTGAGCGGAGAGCTCTGAAGGTGTCAGTGTTGGCAGTAATTTGATTAGCAGTGGAAATGAAACCTATGCATGTGCTTTAATTGGGTTTAGGGCTTTTTCCCATGACACTCGCTTAGTCAGTTTCAACTCAGCATGTAGCAGTAACCTTCCATTTTAGCTTTATAAAAGAAACAACCTCTGAAAGAGTCTTTTAGAAGAAAATGTCAAAGTGAGAAACAAGCAGTGCAGGACAAAATATCACAGCAATGGCTTCTCATCTCTGATGGAGACAGTTGGCCTAAACTTTAATTATAGATGATTGTATTCAGTGATCAAGACATATCGATTTGGGAATGATTCCATAATTTGCTAAACTCAGTTGTTTTCGCCATCGGGACAGCGACCATTCTCGCTGCCAGGTCTAGTCGCTTTCATTGTTCCCTTTCAGAGTGCCATCACAGGCCCCCCTTTTGTCCCTGGCCCAAGTGTGGCTGCACACTCTGCACTGCATGTAGTTATGCCACTGGTCACACCACTTGACATTTTTAGAGTCATCAAATCAAAACTTATGTTATAACAACTGTATACACGTTTTTTTTTTTTTTTTTTTTTTTTTTACATGTGAAAAAACACAAATCCAACAATTATATTTCTTAAAACCTGGCTCGTGTTTTAAACTAGAATTTTAAATCGGACAACCTTATTTGTCATTGACCCACAACAGACATTTTGTGAGCAGTTACCTGGAATGGGATTCTGACCTTTTGACAACTTTTGTTCTCCTCTCCCTAGAGGAAGGGCATTGTCTACGGGCTTTTTTTTGTTTTCTTTTTTTTTTTTTTTTTTTTGAGACACAGTCAGATACAGTTTCACAAGCAATTAGCTTGAACAGGAGGTGCTGAATGAATGCATTTGTTCCCTATATCCTCTCTATCATTGCCAGCTACTGTATAAAGACACTACCGTAAATGAATCCAGCCAGCACTTACTGTCATGTCTTCACATTATGTTCCTATTGATTGATCATATCCTGTTTATTCATGGGGAGGTCTGCTCTCATATCATTTTAGCAGGTACTGACACCACTAGAGTCTTATCTGCATTGTATCCTACAACACAGAGGAAAATTTTAACTGTCCACACTACAACATGAAGACGGCGATAAGCATTATTTATGAATAGAAGCAAATTAAACAGGCCAAAAATTAACAAAGAAAATTTATGAGAAAGAGCCAATCAGGTCAGTGAACCAGGTGCTGATGTAAAGAAAGGAGCTCCACTTTCCATCATGTGAGTGCTTGTTCTTGACAGCTCTTTAATGAAAGCCAGTGAGGCTAATGTCTCTACGATATCACAGCCTCATCTCTCCAAAACCTCATTCAATATGTACGGCAGTGAAAGTCTATGAATGACATTACCCAAAGCTTGGCCTGTTCTTGCTCCACATCACACAAATGCTCAGATGTTGTGATAACTGCTGTCCAAGGCCGCATAATGTGTGATGTATAAGTTTGTGTGTGTAACATGACATGTTGAGGTGGAAGCTCTTTGTGTGTGTGAGCTTGAGGGCTGCTATTGATTACGCATGTGCTGTGAGGAGACGTTGGGGCTCACTCACAGGGCTAACAGGCTCAAGAAAGGAGTGAGACAGCTACAGAGGGGCGCTGAGGTGATTTCTTATCCAGGCCTCCCAGCACACGCTCCATACACACTCAGTCTTAACAAGAACACACGTTCTCTCAGGAGCGCCTCTTAATCAGGATATGAGAGATGATCTTATTACTTTGTCAATCTTTTCTTTTGTTATCTTGACGATGTTTGATGGTGGGGCGGTCGAGTAAAACCAAAGCCCTATGCAGTTCTTTTGCAATTTTGTGTTGTCGTTTTGATATCAACATGATATTAATGGCAACTAGTGATTGGTGGGCACATATGTCTCTATAGAAACTCCTTCAGAATCCTATGCAAAGATTGAAAGAATAAGAGGTTTTGTCCACAGGCCGCTTATGTTGCCAGGTGCATTTCAGTGTAAACACCCAGAAATGGCTGTATGAATTAAACATACATGAAAAATTATCGAGCAAGCAGTCAAGATTTCTACTTAGGTGCTCTCAGAATTTTTTTAATCCATTAAAAAAGTTTTTATTCTAAAATAAATTAATATCAATTTTGAAACAAAATAAAATCATAAGCACTCACATGAGATGAAGACTCAGATTAGTAACTTTTTACAGTTTAAATCATCATGGAGAGGGTCCCCTCATGTGGGCTGCCATGTTAGAACCAGATGACCAGTTGAATACTACTCGCTAAATTTTAGTAAGAACCCTGTTATTGGACACTTTCACTCTTGGATTTAATGAATCATGGCTGACTGTGAATATTGAATTTCTACTATGGCATCAGTAACTGCATCCATGCCACAATGGCATCAGTAACTGCATCCACGCAACTAGGTGACATTGTAATTTCAAGAAGACTGCCATGTTGATCAGCATAACATAAACAAAAAAACTTCTGAGTGCACTTTTAAAGTTGTCTACTTGTATGGTGATTGATTTTAAGGCTACGTCCATATGAATCCGGGTACATTTTCATTTTCTATAATGCTTTCCATTTACACTGCCATTTTCAAGCATTTTGAGAAGTGCTCCAAAAAGGGGCGGAGGTTCCAAACCACCATTAAAGATATAGCTGTAACCCCTAACCTAACCCTTTCCCTAACCTTAACCATGAGTGGAAGTGACTCCCTTTTGGAGCTGGCGCAACCCCCTTTTGGTGTAACCACGCCTCTTCTGGAGTAATCCTGCCCTCTTTTGGAGATTCCGGCCCCATCTGGAGGTCTTCGGCCTGCAGATATACCTACTTGAGTGTTTTCCAAAAGTTGCTTGTCCACACTAAAACATTTGAAAACTCTTAAATCTCCTTACTGCTCATGCAAAAAATTGCTGATCCATGTATGATCTGAAATGTAATTACTTCCCATCACCTTTGAAGTAATGCATTGGGAAAGTTGAACAAAGTAGCATTTATCTTTAACAATGGTATCAAAGTGAACAGCAGGCACAACAACGCCACTATAACATGGGCCGCCAAAAAGATTGTTTATGGTTGAATTGATCACATGACTGCATCACAAGACAACAAATACATCATTGTTTTCAGATATGACAGTTTTCCCTGTCCACACTACAACATGAAGACAGCGTTTTCACATTTATCCACATGGGAAAGCGTTTTTGAAAAACTCTGTCAAAAACATCTCAGTGTGGTCATACGACCAAAACTCTGAAAAAAAATGCGTTTTCAAACGAAAACATATTAGTGTGGAGGATGTGGCCTAAATCATTTATAATCACTCACAAAATATTAATAGAGTAACAAATTTAGTTGCCTGCAGGCTTAAATTAGTTAAATTAAATTTAACGGAGAACAGCTTTGTGTCTCCATAGCTATGAAAGAGCAATCTTGCTGGTCCTTTAGCAAGACATCTTCTGGCCTACAGGTGTGTGTTCATCACATTTGGGACTCTGTGTTTTCTGATTTGCAAAGGAAACAGTGTGTCAGTTTAGATTTTTTTAGATTTTAGATTACAGGCTATATACAGCCACTTATTTTATTTTTTATTAGCCCTGTTTTGTTCAGAGGAGAAGCAGGTGATGCATTTAAACCTGCATTCTCATTATTCAAGACACTTTATGCCATTTACAACTCACAATATGCATAAGAGAACTTCTCAGGAGAAACGATATCCATCACTGATATTCTGGAAGCATTGCTTTCAACTCAGGAGGACCTTTATTAAATGGAAAGATGTTCTTCTGCTGTATTACCAGCTAAGCAGAACCTGACCACACAGCTTCAAAAATAAAATAAACCTCAGTTTTCATGCTGCAAAGCAGAATTCAATTGATTCTAGGGAGATCTTGCTGACTTGAAGTTTTGGTTCACCAGCTGTATCAGGTATTGAACCTGCAACAAGAGGGGAGTGGAATACAGATCGGTGTTAGCACCAGTAATTAGCCAGCTCATCATGATTTTTCTCCCTTCATTATAGGTAATGGGATGGGATCCTCATGAATAGGGGCGGATGAGCTGATGAGTACAATTTAATAGCAGAGATATTTTATTTCCATTTTAAGAGGTGTATTTGCATAATTCATGCAACATCCGCGGAGTGTGACATTAGAGGAGACTTATTTTTAAATGCGTTTTATCACATAGATTTGCCTTTAGCCTCCCAAATGTTCTCCTCCCAGAGGAAAATGTTATTTCTCTGAGGTTGTCTTAAGTATCTATTTTGTCTCAGATGTTTCTCTTGAAATTTCTTGGAAGAAATAAACAATAGACAATAGAGAATATTGTTGACATTAATTGTATAGAGCTATAATAAAATGTGGCCATAGCCAGATAATTCGGTCTTGGAAGAATGTTTAAGAAATTAATGAGAACGTTTTTGAGGTTATATTAACCCAGAGTAACATGTAATTGCTCAAAGTTTGGGAGACTTAATTAAGTTCTCAATTATCTGTAATTTAAGGATCAACTTTGTCTCAGATGATTATCTTAAACTTCCTTTGGATAAATTTGAATACAAACAAATGAGACCATTATTGACATACCGAGTATAGAGCTATACATTTATTGTGGATAGCATAGCTCAGATAATTTAGTATTTATTGTTGATTTTGGGATATTGGCAAATCTGAGCACATTTAGAGGCATTTTTGAGACTCTGTCCTATGGGCCTCCTTCTGAAATGATAACATTTTCATTCTGCATTCAGTTCATATGTGCGTGTGGCTAAGCATACACACATCTCAGCACTGTTGGTACAGCTATTAGTTTGTTTAAGTCAGTGCAGATGATTAAATGTCTTTCCATTGTGTCCGCCAATGCATATGGTCATGTGAAATGATTTGGTCCATTAAAAGTGGCAGCATAGTAATGGGGTAATGAATGGCCCTGTAGGCTTGAGTCTCCCAGTGTCCTAATTTGTCTTCCCTCCTCTTGTTGTCTCCACAGCCTGCCGGCCTGGCTTCTATAAGGCTTCCTCTGGGAATGTCAAGTGCTCCAAGTGTCCCCCTCACAGCTACACGCACCAGGAGGGTTCGGTGCACTGCGGCTGCGAGAAGAACTACTTCCGTGCAGAAGAGGACCCCGCCTCAATGGCCTGCACCCGTACGTGCTCCACGCCACACTCTAAATATCTAACCTACATAAGTCACAGCACATTTTCTCAAGATTTTATGAAGGGTTTACACTTCTAACGTATCTTGAAGGTGAAGTGTGTAACTTCTGCACCACTTGTGATACCAAACAGAATTGCAATCTGTTTGTTTGGGCAACCTGACTGGGCCAGAAATAACATCATAACAACATTGGCTCAACCAATGCTGTGAGTTTGGGGCGAGACCAAGTGGTCAGTGTTTGGCTTGTGATGTCCAACAGTTTGGCAGATGCCATTACTACACCGTTTTGGGTGCAAAAAGCATAATTCTCCATTGATAGCCACCTAAAGTAGCTGTGTATTCTGATAAAATATATTTTTTTAAGCAACATACAAATTGTGAATATTTAATTATATTATACTAGATGTTTTTGCGAGTATATTTTTGCATGAAATTGACTTTTTCCTGTCTCTAATGTCACAGCTCAGGCTTGAGATTGTATGCACTATTGTGATGCCAGTCAGCATTGTCAGGACATCAGTTTTTCTTGTGGCTCCAGAGTATTAAGTCACATGACATTTACGGCTCAGGTCATTGGCTCAAAAACATACATTCCCAGAACTGATTGCCCATGAATAAAGATGGCAGAGTTCAGTCGCATACTTCCGGACGGTCATGTGCCAACCAAGCAACTGCCATTAAGATTAAGAATGTGAATGCTAATGTAAAGATCTCTCCCAGTATTATAAACTTTCTTGGTTTGAGCAATATGACCGGACTGGTATAACAACACTGGCTCAACTATTGGCATGACTTTGGGACGGGACTACTTGTTTATATATATATATAAAAACTTTAAATGACCTTCACTGAATTACAGGGAAAAAATACTTGAGGGTTTTTATGAAGTCTAATTCAGTTAACAAGTAAAAATATCTAACATCTATCCTTATACATTTACCCGAGAAGCAACATTGCATAAGATATTTAGACTTGTTTAAGGAGAATGTATATTGAATATAAATGTTTTTTTTTTTTTTACTGCACTGGCAGATTTTTTTTTTTTTTTTTTTTTTCACCTGTTTATAGAAAAAAATACACATTAATTCAATATTATATTCAACATTTTCTATATTAAAATATAAAAATCTTATGCACTGTACCTCCTCAAATAAATGTACTTTGTTTTAAAGGATTTTTAGATATTTATATTGGAAAAATGTTCAGAAAAGGCAAATTAAAGGTGCACTCAGCGATTCCTGAGAAACACTGTTGATATTTGAACTCAACTGCCAAAACAAACACACCCCTCCATTCAGTGCTCCTTTGGAAGCTCCGCCCCCCAAATTCAGTAAGTTGCTGCTGCTAAGATAACTTGCAGAGAAGATGAGATGGTTTTACGCACACCAGCTCCAGACACTCACAACTGTCCTGCTACTAAATCTAACATCACAACAACAGCATATATGGGTTCTGTGAAACATAGCTAAATTTATGTTACCCACCTATCGAGAAGAAAAAAAGCAACTTCTGCATCCGTCATCAAGCCTTTTACCTCTCAGAGGTCTCTCCACCGCTGAAAAGCCTCGCCAATGTTGGCACGGCTCCTAGCCCTCGACTTATCATAATCCTTCTTTTTTAGTTTATTTTCGTCTGACCTTTTTCTTTTGGTCCGTTTCTCCATTTGGTCCATTTGTCCTCCTTGGAGTTTAGAAAGTTTGCATCAGCCAGATTTACCATCCCTCTTCTAATGAATTTCCCTCTCGCTCTGCCCCCACCCCCCATCCTGTGCACATACAAGAACCACACCCTGTTGCTCACTGGCTGGAGTAGTGTTGTGTGGATTGGTCTGATCCACTGTGTTTTTGTCCCATTTACAGAGCCAGGGTTGTGTACAAATACTCGATTTTTCTTCAACCCACCCACAGAATGGACAGTTAGCAGACTGTGAGGAGATTTTTGCAGAATTTGACAAAAAGTGTATTGGATTAGAATTACTGAGTGCACCTTTTAGAACATATTTATTTTTATTTTTCACCTTTATGTTGACTTGATTTTATCATGAGAGTTTAATATGATCTCATGTTAAGTAACACCAAACCAAACGACAATTCAATATTTTTTTTATTGTTATTTTTTTATTTATTATTATTATTTTAGCCCTAATTTATAACTTTCATGACAACAGTCATTACTTTTACAATTTTGTTTGGTCCTTCTAGTGGTCCAGAAATAACACACTTCACCTTTAAGTGTAGGACCGCAAATAACTAAAGAGGCACTTTGAAATTATCCTTATATTGTTTTACAGATAGTTATATGACTACTTAAAACGCAAATTATGTTTGTTCAAGGATTGATGAATTTGTGTTGGCTCATTCTGACAAAGCTTCTGATCCCCTCTCAGCTCCCTTCAAGCATCCCGCTGAGAATAGCCTGTGTTTGCTTACTTTTAACCGTTTCAACCAATGGGCCTCATCGGGGTTGCACGGTGGAGCAAGCTAACCCATTCTCTTTTATGGAGGAGCATGCAGATGGTAGACAGATGCACGCAGCGACTGCCAAGCATTCCAAAACACATTATCCATAAATCATGGCATTGCTATCAGTGCTGATTCATATCACATAAAACCACCGAGAGCCTTATTGAATTCTGTGGCCAAGTTTAATAGGGTGTATCTTACGTGACATTAAAAGTAGTCAGCACATTGGATCATTGCATAATCATGCAAGTCACATTTTATTTTGGCTGTCAAAAGCAATACTGAGTCTTCATTTCCATTTAAGCACTTATTGCCAATGTTAGTTTAAGACTTTGTTGGATACAGTGCAAGGAAAAACACTTGAACATTGTGTACGACTTTAATTTATCCATTTCATACTGTCATAGCCCTGGAGCAGGGGTGTAAAGTAATTGAGTAAAAATACTTAAGTAATATTTTTTTGGGATTTGTACTTTACTTGAGTGCAGTTGAAATGGAATACTTGTACTTTTACTTAATTATATTTCCAAAGAAAAATAGTACTTTTTACTCCTTACAATTTTATTTAAACTTGAAAAGTACTCACTGCATTTTTTTCAGATCAATAATCTTTCATCTTACTGGCCTGAAGCCACCTTTTCACTGTATCCGACAAATGACAGATGACAGACAAGAGGTCAGTCATTTCAAAAGAGTGTCGCACGGCGGCTGTGTGGAGTTCCGACCATCTGCAGAGGTGGAATTTCAGATCTGATCTGAGCTTCAGATATGTTGAAATACCTGTGACTGCCTGACTGAGTGTGATGTATTCATTCAGAACTATGAGCACAAAGTGAGAAGCACTGACGTTTTTTGTCCTAAACTTTATTATAAATGCCTGCTACTTCTACAGATTGGACAGTTATGAAGTCAAAAACGATTATTCATGTTGCAAATATATATAAAACAAAAGGCTTTTGTAATTAAATGTGTACATCTAATTTATTTCTATTCTTGCCTTCATATTTAAATCATATAGTCTCGGTTACTGTCGTAACCTCCGTTCCCTGATGGAGGGAACGAGATGTTGTGTCGATGTAGTGACACTAGGGGTCGCCCTTGGGAGCCCCAAACACCTCAGATCTTTGAGAAAAGGCCAATGAGAATTGGCGAGTGGAATTTGCATGCCTCTCCCCCGGACATACGGGTATAAAAGGAGCTGGCTCACAACCACTCATTCAGGTTTTGTGCTGAGGAGCCGAGACAGGGTCCTGGCCATTTCAGCGGGTAGTACAGCGTTGTGGCAGGGGGGACACAGTGTCTCATTCATTCCATCAGGGAACGGAGGTTACGACAGTAACCGAGACGTTCCCCTTCTGTCACTCACTCGACATTGTGTCGATGTAGTGACACTAGGGGTCCCAATATGAAATGCCACAACTAGCTGAACCGTGTTATGTGAACTGCCGGTGCAGGTGCAAGCCAGCTGCTGCGTGTGTAGTAGCAGGTGCACTGGTCTGCGCGTAGCCTCCCACAATGCCCCAACAAACATTGTATAGTTCCCCACATCCCTGAGGGGGGAAGAGACGTATCTAGTATAGGGAGCAGGCCGCGCCAGCCGCGGCCTTTTCTCTCTATGTTTTCTCTCCACAGAGTATTCAGTTATTCGGCTGGGGCCATTTTAACGCTCAATATATGTGCCGGGGAAGGTGTTCTTTTCCTATCCTATTCTTTCAGTGGGAAAAGACCCCGCGGAGACCACATCCTGCCTGGAGGGCTCAGAGCCGCACATGGAAGAGGCACGGTGGTAGGTCCTGCCTGAAAGGGGAGGAGCTCTACAAACATGGCGACTGGGACAGAGAAGGCTCTGTCGAAGGGAGACGCAGGTCTGCTGACAGGGAGACCGTACTGCAGAAAATACATCACAGGGGGTTACCGGAGTAACCGGCACCTGTGGAGCACCTACCTCAGTAAGGGAATATTAGCACACGTACTGGTTCTGGCCATGAATTCCTCCGCTGAATTCGCGAGCCACAGGGCTAAGGAGGAAGGACATCCAGGGTTCATGGGTTTGTGAACTCGCATGGGAAAACAAGTGCACATCTTCGCCTCTCTGGAGGGGAAAGACGCTATACGCAAGTGATACACCCAGCCAGCTGTCCGTTTTCCTGAACTTACCTGTTCGTACCTAACAGAACACATGACGAAACCGGCTCAACCCAGAGATTGTAAAATCTCGCGAAGGTATTGGGTGTCGCCCAGCCCGCTGCCCTGCAGATGTCTGCTAGAGAGGTGCCATGGGTCAGTGCCCATGAGGATGCTAGACTCCTTGTGGAGTGTGCTCATATTCCCGAAGGGGTGGGCACGGCCTGGGCCTGGTATGCCATAGCGATGGCATCCACGATCCAGTAGGCAAGCCTCTGTTTGGAGACAGTGTTCCTTTTCCGCTATCCGCCAAAGCAGACAAAGAGCTGCTCAGAGCATCTAAAGCTCTGCGTGCGATCCAAGTAGATGCGCAAAGTACGCACTGGACACAGCAACGACAGGGCTGGGTCTGCCTCCTCATGGGGCAGCGCTTGCAGGTTCACCACTTGATCCCTGAAAGGGTTGTGGGATCCTTGGGCACATAGCCCGGCGAGGGTCTCAGGATTAAGTGAGAGACATCCGGACCGAACTCCAGGCAGGTATCACTGACAGAGAACACTTGAAGGTTCCCGACCCTCTTGATGGAGGTGAGCGCAATCAGGAGGGCCGTCTGCAAGGAGAGGGCTTTCAACTCGACTGACTCTAGTGGCTCAAAGTGTGCTCCGCAAAAGCCCAAGAGGACCACGGAGAGATCCCATGAGGGGAACAGGCGTGGCCTAGGAGGATTCAGCCTCCGGGCACCTCTCAGGAACATGATGATCAGGTCGTACTTCCCTAAGGACTTACCGTCCACTGTATCGTGGTGTGCCGCTATGGCGGTCACATACACCTTCGAGGTGGAGGGGGACAGCCGTTCCTCCAGCCTCTCCTGCAGGAAGGAAAGTACTGACCCGACTGCACATCTCTGAGGGTCTTCAACTCGGGAAGAACACCAATTCGCAAACCGACGCCACTTCAGGGTATAAAGCTGCCTCGTGGAGGGAGCTCTGACCTAAATGATTGTGTCTACCACTGCTGGTGGTAGGCCACTTAGGTCTTCCGTGTCCCGTCCATGGGCCAGACGTGGAGGTTCCAGAGGTCTGGGCGCGGGTGCCAGATGGTGCCCCGTCCCTGAGAAAGAAGGTCCTTCCTCAGGGGAATTCGCCAGGGAGGGGCTGTCACGAGGAGCGTGAGGTCTAAGAACCAAGTCTGGGTGGGCCAATACGGGGCCACGAGGGTGACCTGCTCCTCGTCCTCCCTGACCTTGCACAGGGTCTGTGCAAGTAGGCTCACTGGGGGGAACACATTCTTGCGCAGCTCCTGGGGCCAGCTGTGTGCCAGCGTGTCTGGGCTGAGGGGGGCCACCGTCGGAGAATACCAGAGCAGGCAGTGGGAGGTTTCTCGGGAGGAAAATAGGTCTACTTGTGCTTTGCCGAACCGACTCCAAATCAGCTGTTGTCCATCCAGACCAACACATGCTTGCCCCGGATCAACAGCAAAAGCATCCGCAGGGCTTTCACTCTGGACCCCACACACCCTGCCCACTCCATCTTTGAACTGTTAATCATCCAGGCACAAAACAGTTTTTACGCTCAGGCCATTTTCCACATGAACAATTAAACTGCCTTCAGGACTCCCCCATAGTGCAATAATGTAAATAAATATCTCATGTACATATGTAAATTCACACATATTTAATTAAATAACTGTACATACTCCTACCTTGCACATATATTACCACTTGCACATGTACATACGCCATTTTGTTATATGTCCAGTTTTTTTTGTGTCTATTTATACTCTTACCTTGTTTTATATTCTGTGTTTCACTGTAATGCTCTGTGTGCACTTGTTTCTCCTATCACCAAAATTTTTTTCTTGTGTATGTGAGAACACTTGGCAATAAAGCTCATTCTGATTCTGATTCTGATCCTGATATGCAACACTCTATCAGTTGAGCTTCCGCACACTTTGATCACACTTAGACAAGCTTGTAAATGTAGTTGGTTATGTAATGCAAATGTTAAAATGAGTCATGCGCTATAGTAAGTGTTTATATGTCATAAGATAGCATTGTGTGAGGAACAGAGCGAAAAGTTTATGTTTATGAACTGCTAATCTGCCGTTTTACTCGTGATTTGAGTGAACGGGGATAAAAGTCATTGTTGTTTTAGCGCCTCTAGTGTTCATTTCACCAGGAAATTGCCGTGTTATGTACAACAGGCCACATAAAAATCATTTTGCAAAAATTATTGTTATTGTAACATGATTCTTTGACCAGGTTGTGAATGCCACTGGGGGAGAAATATGACAGTCATCAGAGACAGCAAAAAAGCGACTTAACAAAGCAATCAAATTTAACAACATCCTCTCACACAATCTCCTCTCTTGATTTCATTCTAGCTAGGAAAAAAGTTACTTTTTTAATACTTAAGTACAATTTAATGTGAATACTTTTTTACTTACACTCAAGTGTTTTTGACTAGATACTTGGACTTTTAATTGAGTAAAATTTTCACTCAGTATCCATACTTTCACTTAATTATAATTTCTGAGTACACTCCTGCCTGGAGTTTATACATTTATCTTGATAGTATCTGTTCAGATTCAAGTACAGATACAATTAAGCGCAGATCTGAGAGTGGAACTGCAATTGAAGGAAGAAGATGCGCGATATTATCTGCAATAATTGCTGAAGGTCATTTAGAGTTCTTCAGAGATGTTTTTCACATAGATTTGCAGCATATCTGTTTTGCGTGTAATATACTTCCATATAATTCAGGTCATAGTTGTGTTACGTGCTTAGTTGTTGCAAATTATTGCTTTGGAAAATTTACAGTTTATGTTGCATTATATGTTGTGTCAGAAAAGGTCAGCATTTAATCACCGTTGAATGCTTCAAAGGCATACATATTTATGCCTGTTTTTTAGTACGTATAAATGGGCTTGTTTATTTCTGCCTGTCTCCTTTTTATGACCTAATAAAGCCGATATTCTGTGGTGTAAATCTATGACGTGAGGAAAATGCCAACAGCAAACATGTTATATAATTGTGCCACTTATCAAACTCTATTCCAGAGATACTCAATATATGTAGTTGGGGGCCACTTTTAGAAAAGGTAGGGTGACCAGGGGCCAGTGAGTAAAATAACCTGGTAATTGTAGTGATATTTGATTTGGTTTTACTCAAAAATGTGCAGTAAGAAACAATTAATGCAATGTTTCAGACAGCATCATATTTGTATCACTTCATTCATCAGAGTATGATGGTCAGCCCTTAAAGGGACAGTTCACCCAAAAATGAATATTCTCTCATCATTAACTTGCTTTCATGCCATGCCAGATGTGAATGACTTTCTTTCTTATGCTGAACACAAATTGACATTTTTAGGAGAATATATTATTTCAATGCAAGTGAATGGTGATCAAACCTTTCAAGCTCTAAAATCACAGAAAGACAGCATAAAAGTAATCCATGTGACTCCAGTGGTTTAATATATATCTTCTGAAATGACGCAATTACTATGGATGAGAAACAGATACATATTTAAATCCTTTTTTACTATAAATATCCACTTTCACGAATGTGAAAGTGAAAAAAAGGACTTAAATATTGATCTGTTTCTCACCCACATCTATCATATCGCTTCTGAAGATATGGATTAAACCACTGGAGTCATCTGGATTACTTTTATGCTGCCTTTATGTAGTTTTTGGACTTTCAAAGTTCTGGTCACCATTCACTTGCATTATATGGACCTACAGAGCTGATATATTCTTCTAAAAATCTTTGTGTTCAGCAGAAGAAAGAAAGTCATACACATCTGGGATGACATGAGGGTGAACTATTCCTTTAAAAGACCCATTTAATTTTTTCCACAATGTGGTGAACATGAATTAGCATGTACTGTAACTTAAATTTAATATAATTTAACATTAAACACACATATGAGTTTAGGAATCAGTCTATTTGTGTTAAATTGTCCTGTTTTGCTTCCAAGCTCTTTGGACATTTGGGCATTGTTATCTCTAAATGGAACACACACAGTTTGAATTTCCCCTAACACAAATCAGTGATGACAATATTTGTATATTCTGATGCTTTGTTATATCAAAATGTAGTATTACTTATTGAATTGTGAAACTTTTTGCGGATTGATCTGATTACTAATTAAATGTGCAATAATAACAACTACATTGTTATTATATGAAATAACTAGAAACACAAATTGACTTAATGTTTAGCAATAAACTTGATCATAGAGTAAAGTGTTTTAATATGATCACAGGGCTGCCTGATCATAATTTCACACTTATAGTAAGAAAACTGTCAAAGAAAAGGTTTGGTTATCAGGCTATAACTAGAACAACATGTAATTTTAGAACACCAAAAAGTGAATTCAATCACCTAAGAAAGGCACTAGAAGATATAAACTGGACAGAACATCTTTCTTATAATTGTACTGAAATGGATGCAAATGTTTTAATGGATATTATTCAAAATACTACAGATAGTTTTATGAGACATATTAAAAGTAGACCTAGAAAACAAAATTGTTTACCTTGGTTAAATGAAAATATTTGGTCACTTATGAAACAAAGAGACGATGCATTGAAACAGTTTCTCAAATCTAGATTGGAATACGAGAAGCGAAATTTCAATAAATTAAGAAATAAAGTAATAAGTGAAATTATATTTCTATAATAGAGGAGGGAAAAGGAAATACAAATTGATATGGGAAAATCAGTGAAATTTAACAGGAAATTATAAAAAACCAGTGAAAAATATAGAACTTGAGTTGGAAGGAAAACGTATCTATGATCATGGCACGATAGCAAATACTTTTAATAATTACGTTGTGGATACAATAAGTGCTGTTACTAAGTCTCTCTGTATAGAGACTCAATGTATCAAACGAGCAAATACTGCTTTACCCATATTTACTCTTAAGCAGGTGTCTGATATAAAAGTTGATAAAATAATTAGTTCTCTCAAAAATTCTAGAGCTAGAGATAAATATGGATTAGATTCTTTTTTTTTTATTTTTTTTTTACTTATAAGGAATCAATCATAGGTCCTTTATCTCAGGTTATTAACTGATCTATAACACAAGGAAATTCCCTACTGCATGGAAATTTGGAGTAATTACACCAATCTATAAATCTGGAAATTATGTAGAAATTAGCAATTATAGACCAATAAGTATTCTTCCAGTAATGTGTAAAGTTGCTGAGATATGGGTGGCAGAACAAGTAGATACATATCTTAATAATGGTGCATTTCATCTACAACCTATGCAAGTTAGTTTCAGGAAAAAATACTCTACAGAAACTGCAAATTGTTTTATGCAGGAAAATGTAAAATCAAAGATGGATAGTGGAGGTGTGGTTGGTGCTGTATTTTTGGATTTAAAAATGATACTGTAAATCATGATATTTTGCTTTCGAGGTTATCTAATTTTAATTTCTCAGCTGATACCATTATGTGGTTCAAATCTTATTTGGAAAATAGGAAACAATGTGTAAGAGTTATAAATACAACATAAGAATATTTTGATTCTAATATTGGAGTTCCACAAGGATCTATATTAGGTCCGGTGTTGTTCAGTATGTATGTAAAAGATTTACCAAATGTCTGTCCCTCAGATGTTGTTTGCCAGATGTATGCTGATGATGTTGTTTTGTATGTGCATGCAAAAAGTCAGCAACAGGCTGCACAGAAATTGACTTCTGCGATGGATCGGGTTTCACAATGGCTTACTAAATCATGCTTACGTCTTAATGTCAAGAAAACAGTTTGTATGTTTTTTACCAAAAGGGTATTTCATGATGTAAAAGCAGAAGTGTTTGTCCAGGTACATAAGCTTGAGGTAGTAAATTAATTTAAATACTTAGGAATAATAATAGATTCTCAGCTTTCTTTTAAAAAAACATGTGAAGAAATTTGTTAACACAGGGAAATTTAATTTAGTCAATTTTAGATTTATCAGAAACAGTTTGACTAAAGAGGCAGCAGTGTTATTTATGAATTCCATGATTCTTCCACATATCACATACTGTATGACTACATGGACACAAACTTGTAAGTCTATTTTAAAGCCAGCTGAGACTGTTTATAAGCAAGCTCTTAAGGTTTTAGATAAAAAGCCAAACAGTTTTCATCATTATAGTGTTTTAACTAAGTATTCTTTTTTGAGCTGGGAACATTTGATTAAATTTGCTGACTTAGAACTTGTTTTTAAGATTTTATTTGGTTTTGCTCCACCAGTTTTTAAGGATTATGTATATCAAATAACAGGATGGTACACAAGAGCGGGTATAAGGGATGATTGTAATACACCATTGAGAAGAAGTACCTTTGGCCAGTTATCATTTGTTTTTAGAGGAACCCATGAATGGAATAGACTTCCAACAGAACTAAAAGAAGTAAAACATATAACAAGTTGTTGTGTTTTCTCTAGGTTGCTGTCAAATCAAAATTGTGAGCATTTGTAGAGATTCTGGTATGGTAGTTTTGTATTTGTGTAATGACAAATTTGTTTTGTGTTTTTTTATTCGGTTATTATAACATCAACCTGCATAGGGACTACAGATGAAAATTAGCCAATTTGGCTAAATCTGGCACATTTTACATTTCTTTTGTATTATTAATGTGTATTGTCCCTGATTAAATAACTAAATAAATAATAATAAAAAATGAGCATTTAGAAAAAAATTCAGTTAACAATTAAATGAAATAAAAATAAAAAATGTCAAAGTTATAAAACGATTGAAATGCACGTTTGGAGGCGTGTAACATGACTGTAAATTAGAGGTCTGCGCGGGCATTAAGTTACAGCCCGAACCTGCTTGTACCCGAGACTTTTTGTGACCCGACCTGACCGGTATTCTCAAATTTGAAGCCTGAACCTGACCGGAACCTGAAATTGTTCACTCTCTTTATAATTTATTTTCCAAACAAGTAAATGCAATAGGCTGTATTTTACAGAATAATTGTAGACAACATTTGTAACAATATAGTAACAGTAAACATACAAAGTTAGATTACAAGTTATGTTAAAAAAAAAAAAAAAAAAAAAAAAAACATTGTATATTAATTAAATGTAGCCAATATTTCATAAAATATATTATCAACATATTAATAATAATATTCATAGTACGATTTTATTTTATTTGTATTTATTTTTTTCATTATTTGCAAATGCAAACCTGACCTGAACCCAAAGTTATGCTTGAAAAACGTACCTAACACAACCCGAAACCCAGCAGGGTCTGGTAGCAGACCTCTACTATAATGCTGCATTCCATTCAACTCGGAAAGTCGGATTTTCCAACTTCCTACTTGGAAAAGTGCAATGGAACACCACTTGAAGTCGGAATTCCAACTCTGATTTCACCGAGATGCAGGTTTGTGATGTCACACAGACATGTTGGCACCAAGGGAGATGCACAGAATAAATGATAAACATTCATTTTTATTAAATAATATCGATAAATGAGTCACAGTTCCAACGTTACATATATTAAATCTTGTTTAACAAACATTAGCAAAGACAGGTGTTAAAAACATGGTAAATTATACACTCTTTTGATAATTGTACACCTTTAGCACAAATGCTAGTGCTGCAGCATTGTTTATCAATTGGGTTGCTAGGACATCTCTGGTGACAGAACACCTGCTAAGCTTACGGGAGCATTGCAGTTTTGTTTCCTTGCACATCTCTTTTGGAGCATCTGGCAATGGAATGCCTTTATGGTCGGAGATTGGAGATCTCAAGTAGGAATATCCCACATCTGACTTGAATGGAACTCAGCATAAACCCACACCTGTGACTGCACATTCTATATTAATGTGCCAAGTTTGCTGCATTGCTTGGTAACCAAAATCAACCTACAGTTAGGATAATGAACTATATTACTTGGTAGGATATTTGTTTTTTTTAAAGATTATTATTTATAATACTGTAAATGTAACCATTTATTGATCATATTTCTGTTGCCGCCATTTTAAAGAACCAAAAAGCCACTCAAGTCTGTGCGTTACAGTGAATTTACCAGAGTAAAGGGGAGTTTAGGCACCCCACATTGCGCCATGCCTAAGTACACCCCTTATTAATGATAAAGTCCCTGTAACACACAGACTTGAGTGGATTGTTGAATTATTTTACGCCCGGTCTCCACTGAAAGTGAGCGACGTGGCGCAGCATGACAAAATCTTTTGCATTATAAGCACTTGGAGTGTAGGCAAAATTGTTGGTCATTATGGGAACATACATCTAGTTTTCTGCATTTGTCACATTGCTTGCTGTCATTGTAGAAATGTGCAGTGTTGTTTGCATTGTAGATAAGTGCAATCATAATAAACAGGAGCACTCTAATTTGTGGCATTGCATCGTTCACTTGTAGTACAGACATAGAACGGGCCACTGAGTATCCCTGTCCAATGCAAACATTTCCTGTATGACACAGGCTGAATTTCATGGCCATAGGGTTTGTCATGTTGTGGTGGTGGCTGTTTGAGTCTGCAGTAATAACGAAGGCTGTAGTCACACTTCCATGGGCCACTTGTCAGACTGTGTCCATGTTATGGATGGCTTACTCTGGCACACCTCACATCTTCCCACTAACAGGAGAGCCAGTCTGTTAACATTACCTGGCTCACTGTGATTTCTATTATATGTCAGGATCAAAGGAGGCCTTGCTCTGGCAAAGATGTCACTCAGTGACATATAACTACTTTTCCTCCATGCTATAAAACAAGAGCTTGGTTTATGCCTCTGCCTTTGGAAACTGAGTCACATTAATGCCTTTTTTATCTTTACTGACACTGAAAACCTCCTTTTTTATGGTACGCATTATTTTATAAAGGAAAGATCAAGGATTTGTTGTAAAATGGAAAATGCATTTTACTTTAAAATAGTTAAAGGGTCGTTAAAAAAAAATGAAAATGTATCATCGTTTACTGTATTATTTTCTTTCTTCCACAATTACATTTGGCCAGAATTTTAAGCTGCTCTTTTTCTTTTTCATTTCTTGGTGCTTTTAGATACATTGTGCTAAGTTTGACAATAACTGACGGCAAACAATATTGGTTCTTGCATGTCACGTGACCGCAAATGAGCTATGGCGGAGGAGAAGATTTTCAGTGAAACAACTTACATTTTGTTTGACTTTGTTTCTTACACAAAGCTATCGTATGGCTTGCATGATTAAAAATGTGCGCATGAGTTGAATGAACGCCATACAGAATACAGTTGATTCTTTAAGAAGCATAATAGGCAGTATAAATCACTATACAACATTCTTCCTTAGATCTCCTTTTGTGTTTCACGGAAGAAAGCATGAGTTTGTAAGAACATGACAGTGCACATGATGACAAAATTTTCATGAACTATTCCTCTAAGGATTGCGGTCAATTCTTTTAAAAAGGCTAGTGTGGTGAATCCTGTACTTGACCTTGAAGCTAAACATCTGATTTATCGTTGTGTCAGAATCAAGGGAAAGCAACAGGGAGTGTTCAGGAATGTTCCAGGGAGTGTTTGTGGGCGAGATTCCTTTATGTAATGTTCTATTCCTTGTAATGTAGTATCAAATCCTATCTCTCTCTTTTTCTCTCTCCCTGACAAAATGCCTGTCAAAATTATTCTCACGTTCAAAAGCCAGGAAACTTTTCAGGGCTTCTGTGTGTGAATTCATGTCAAATCAAAGCAAGCCAACATTGCATCCTCAATTTCTTCTCTCACCACTATTTTAAAGCAGATCTAGGAGCAATTTTGGTTAGTGTAATTGTAGCTGATATTAAATTCTCAAAATATTCTGAAAATATGTGCAATATAATACTACTTTTGAGGTCTGGCTTTAAACTAGTGTCTATCTCCTTACTTTAATCTGAGAAGTCTGTCACTTATTCAAATAACAGCTTGCTGTGCAGACCTTTTTTTTTTTTTTTTTAATCGAGACAATCTTCAAAAGTTAATATAACTATCCAGTGAGGACACATATCCAATATCCAATGTAATACTTTGCCAACATTTTAACAAAGGGAAGGACATGTCTTTCTAAATTCCCTATCTATCAATATCTAATTACTTTGATGAGAATACCCATATTTCCAAAAGTAATGTTTCAGATTCACAACAAGTTAAGGTCTTTCAACAGCATTTGTGGCATAATGTTCATTATAAACAATTTTAGAAAATAATTTTAACTCATCTCTCAGTTTGTTATAAAAAGCAAAACTAATGGTCACAGTAAAGCACTTACAATGGTAATAAACATTGGTATACACACTGTTTCACGTGAGTAGCCACTTAAAATTTCAATTCTTGGGCATTTTTGGGCTGCCGCCTTCAATTTTTCACACTCAAATTTAAAAGCTTGCTGTTTACATAGACTTTGGACTAATTGCCAAAAGTCGGTCTTATTCTTTCAGAATCCCCCATGCACCAATCCCATATCTCGGCCTCTGAGTGGACTAGAATCTCAATCTAGGTGTCATTAGAAATCTACACTTTGCGATGATATATAACATTTTATCATCAATAGTCGATAACATATTCCGATGATTTGTTTAGCTTGCTTTTGCTGCTGGACTGCATATTCATTCATTCAGAGCTTTCATTTGATATATGATTTGTCTATATAAGTTCTATTTGAAAGACTTTTATATTCATATTAATAATTCTACCACATGACCTCTAGGTGGCGCTGATTTACAACGTAAATCAGGCCTTATTTTGATATTTTATGTGGCATAAAAGCAGAAGTGATGGTTATCTATGAAAGTTCAGATTCTAAGCCTTTAAGCGATACCACATATGCCTGAATTATGTATTCGGAGACTTGAACATTTTAAGCATAAACTTTTTTGCGACATAGCGCCCCCTATTGGAGTCCTTGATATCCGCAGAGTTGAAGAGGTTAAACATTATACATGTTAACATCAGACTATTGCAATAGAATCACCTATTAACCTTGTCTATGCAAAGGTGTATTCAACCTTTTTACTTTGTTGTCATGGCAAAGCAATGCCAGTAAATCTGGTAACTTTTGCACAATACTAGAATAGTATGTGGCACATTGTAACTAGCCTATCTGTAAAGCACTGTTTAAATGTTTCAAACTCCACCCACAGGAATAACACAGGTAACATATGACCAGAAGTGTATCCTCCTACAAATGTAGTCCCACCTCAAAAATACAGTTTAGACTGCTTAACAGGTCAAATAATAAACAGGGTTTTACTGAATAAGTGCTTTGAATAAGTGCTTTAACAAAAATACCTGCTTCACATTTCTGCTTTAAAACACTCCAGAATGCTGGCCCCATGGACGTCTATTGTATGTTATTGTAACCATGACTAAAAAAAATATATATGTCAAAAAAATGCTGTTAATAAAGCATAACCTGTATTGAACCCAGAACATTCCTTTAAAAGATTAGTTCACCCAAAAATGAAAAGCCTCATTTAATTACTTTCATGTTTTTCCAAACCTGAATGACTTTATATTTTTCAGTGGAACACCAAATGAGATGTTAGGCAGCCCTCAGTCACCATCCACTTTCATTGCATCTTTTTTTTTTCTTCCATGTAATGAAAGTGAATGGTGAACTATCCCTTTAAAGTAAACATACTTTATTATTAGTTCACAGTGTCAGTGTTGCATACATTTCAGTACTTCTCAAATAGATTTTGTGTTGTGTTATTTTTATGGCTTGACAAGCTGATTTTTAAATATTGTGTCATCTGTCTCCTTTCATCAGGCCCGCCATCTGCCCCACGCAATGTGATCTCAGTCATTAATGAGACGTCAGTGATTCTGGACTGGAACTGGCCTGCTGACACCGGAGGCAGGAAGGATGTGACATTTAATGTGGTGTGTAAGCGATGCTGGCCAGGTCAGAGGCAGTGCGAACCCTGCCGAGGGGCTGTGCGCTTCCTGCCCCGTGCGTCCGGCCTCACTAACACCACAGTAACCATGGTGGACCTCCTGGCGCACACCAACTACACCTTTGAGATTGAGGCACAAAACGGAGTGTCCTCCCAGGCACCCACACACCGCCAGTATGCTGCAGTTATCATTACTACCAACCAAGCAGGTGAGACTCTCATCCCAGCAGATCCTGTGCTTAAAAGAATAGTTTGCCCGAAAAATGAAAATTCTGTCATCATTTACTCACCTTGTGAGTAATTTGTTCTAAATTCATATGACTTTATTTTTCATGGACACAAAAGGTGAATTGTTGAAGAATATAATGAAAATGAAGACTGAACCTAAATTCCAATTCCTTTTAAGCTATACGATGGCTTTTGTGTGAGGATCAGACTGAAATTTAAGTTGTTATTCACTGAAAATCTTCCCCTTACCTGCAGTTCTTAAATCAAACTAGCCATTAGACGTGCAAAGAGACATGTGGAAACCAATGGCTGCAATGACACCATATGAGGCCAAATGGTATTGACACACCATTTTTGTAGTTCATATGACTGTTGTAGTCCATTATAGAGCTTTGGCGAAGGAAAAGATTATCAGTGAATAAAGTCTCAAATTTCAGTCTGTTCCTTAAACAAAGCTATCACATGACTGCAAAAGACTTATGAACTGCTTTTGTGATACGTTTATGGTGCTTGTTTTATAATTTTGGAGCTTGACAGACCCAGTCCCCATTGAATTTTATTATATGGAAAACAGCGACCATAATATTCCTCAAAACTATGGTCCACAAAAGATAGGAAGTCATATGGATTTAGAATGACATTAGGGTGAGTACATCATGACAGAATAAACATTTTTGGGTGAGCTATCCATTCTCCTGGATGCATCTAATAGGGTATTGGCACAATATTCACAAGAAATACACTTTATTAAAAAAATAATAATTAAAAAAAAAAATACCTCAAAAGACAAATGTTGTCAAAGATTTCCATTGATTGAGCAAAATGTGTTTATGGTTCCTTTGGATCGGTTGAGACACATTTATAAAGACAATTCAGTTTCATCTCAGTGATGTGCAGCAAAGCTCAAAATTCCATTTGGAAGGAAGAAAAGATCTGTTTAATGCCTCTGCAAGCCTGTTCCTCTTCCCCACCCACCCATGATCCATCCTGCGCTATCACAGCTGTCTGTGAACATATCATTCTGCAGGTGCTGGTCTCAAGTAAAGCTCACGGCTCTAGCATGAAGGTCATGATTCCTCAGGTTACTAAAGCACAGGGATGCTGAACGCAGGGCCATCTGCCTCCCATTCCAAGTGAGCTTCCTCTGTGCAGACTAGTTTATCTGTTCTCTAGTCCTAGGGGGCTCAGGCCCCTGTCAGTTCTGTGTTGTATGTAGAGTGATAGGTGCAGGGCCTGGTGGGTGATTTAGAGTAGGCTTTGGTCCACAGCTTACAGGGCTTTGGGGTTTGGTGTCATGAAATAGTAGTCAGAAGATGACTTGGACTACTAGAGGTTCAAAGGCTAAGGATTGATAGGTTTGCACCCTTTTACCACAGGGAGCAGTTGACTTTGCCTGAGACCTCATAAAATCTTTACTGTCATTGTGAGAGGATTGCGATTTCACTCTGCAAATCTTTTATCTTCCGCTGAAGAGCAGATGCTGATTTATATGTGGAGGAACGCTCAAGGCATCTTCTTTCAGAATAACACTGGTACAGGCCTTAATGTACTGAATATCAACTCTGTTTCGTTATTGCCTCATTGATTAATCAGATTAATAGGTCATTTTATTATTAAGTAAAATTGGTAAGTCATTCCTGTTATGTAGTATCTTTTGAACTCTTTAACTTCAAAAAATGAACATAATTGTTGCAACAAACATGACATCTTGCAATGACATCTTTAGACATGCAACTTTAAAAATGTATTTCTGTTAGACCTTTTTCCTTTTTGTGATTTTTTTTTCTTCATTTTTTCTCTCAACACACCTGAAATAATTAAACTTTGTTTGAGCACAACAATACTTTCTACTTTGCTAGACTTTCAGATATATGCTCTGGTCAAGATCAGACATTTAAACTTTCATTTCATTATGAATTGATAATTTACACAACGAAAGTAAATGAACTGGTTAGAACAAAACCGGACGGAAAGAAAGAGCTAAAGTTAGCCATGCTAAGTTAGGGATTGAGAGTTAGCTTGCAATTTTTATATTATTATGTTCAGTAATTAAACCAAAAAAATATATGTTTTAGTGTGAGACAAACCAACTAATACCAAAAAGAAATCACAGAATTCATAAAATCCATTGCTAATACGTAGTGTTGTTTGTATTGTTGTTTCCCGACCAAACATTATGTCACTACTTGAAAGATGATAATGTCATTAAATAAGATTTTTGTTAAGTTTAAGGGGATGGAGAGTGATATTCAGGACATAGTAAAAATCTATAATTGATTATTAATAAGAATAGTATTCCCTTTAAACATGTTTTGTTTTAAACATTTAAATTAAAGAGAGAGAGAGAGAAAAAAATGACAGCTTTTTAATTTTCAATTTTGATATTGTGATCAAAGAAATCTAATATGTTTTCCATCTTTAAAAATGTTAAGACATATCTGATAAGGTAATGAAAATGTTACAAATTACATAGTAATAAGTTACTACAATCTAATTACTTTTTTAGTCAAAAGTAGTGCAACATTTTATATTCTTGAAATGTAAAGTTACTGACTTCAAAGTACCTTAAAAGTAAAGTAATTAGTAGTTGCATTACTTTTTCAATTAAATAATCAGTAATCAGATTTCTATTTTGATAAGTAATTCAAATTTTGTAGTGGATTACTTTTTTTCAAGGAATTTATCAAAAACTGATAGTAGGACTCACCCAGGTCGTAACTGCCAGATTTTGTTGTTTGTTTAAGCTGTGCTTGTGTTACCAGCTCACAGCTCTGGTCTATTAAAGGAGTTTTTGTCAGACAAGGATACCTTGAGGTGACCGATTAGTGGGCAGTAAATATGGATTTAATGCTTCTCTTTTCTAGTCCTTCAGTTTTGTCTCAGAGAGGGGGTCTGGAGAAAATGTAAAAATATTAAATTACATTCCATTCCAGTTTTATTGTTTAAAAATTAAAAGGATAATTCACGCAAAGATGAAATTTATCGCATCATTTACTCACCCTCATGCCATTCAAGATGTGCATGACTTTATTTCTTCTGCTTAACACAAATGAAGATTTTTTGAAGAATATTTCAGCTCTGTATATCTATACAATGCAGGTGAATGATGAACAAAACTTTGCACATAAAGGCACCACAAAAGTAATCCATAAGACTTCAGTGGTTAAAACCATGTCTTCAGAAGTGATATGATAGGTGTGGGTGAGAAACAGATCAATATTTAAGTCCTTTTTTCCTGCAAATCTCCACTTTCAAACAGCCTTCCTAAGCGCTCTTCTCTCTAACAGGTCTTCTTCTTTTGTTTTTTGGCGATTTGCATTCTCTGTGCATATCACCACCTACTGGGCAGGGAGGAGAATTTATAATAAAAAAAAATACTTATTTGTTGATCTGTTTCTCACCCTCACCTATCATATCTTTTCTGAAGACATGGCTTTAACCTCTGGAGTCGTATAGATTTCTTTTATGCTGCCTCAATGTGCTTTTTGGACTTTCAAAGGTCTGGTCACAATTCACTTGCATTGTATGGACCTACAGAGCTGAAATATTCTTCTAAAAATCTTTGTGTTCAGCAGAAGAAAGAAAGTCATACACATCTGGGATGGCATGAGGGTGAGTAAATGATGAAGTAATTTAAATTTTTGGGTGAACTATCCTTTAAGGTCATTTGTTTTATTTATTGTCAATAGCAATACAGTATATTACTGTCTTTCGGTGTCCTCTATATACATTTTTATAGTATATCTGAACTCATTTTATTACCCTTTAATAGTTAATTAATCCCTTTAGACAAACATACACACTCCCACTCACAAGTCTTATTCATTTTCTCTCCACATAAGCATGCAAAGAAGCATTTTTTGACTTAAGCACTCCCCAAGCAATTGCACTGCAATGGTATTCATTCCAATTGCGTAGAGACAGCACTTGGCTAATACACCCTCATTTTCTGGCTTTTCTATTTGGTATGTTAATTCGGGTTCTTTCAGAAACTAAAACAAGGAGGATCATGACCCCTCTCACTACTTCTGTACTCTTGCTCTTAGACAAATAATCCAGCTCCCTTTACTGTCCTATAAAATGAGAGCAGAATGAGGAAATAGATGTGTCAATGGCCAGTCCAGTCAGGCCTGCAGAGAGCATGTTTACGAGGGGATCAGAGGGTTTTCAGTTCAGTCCACTCCATCTAAACAGAGCCAGCATTTGCAAAAACGCAAGCTGACCTCTATGTTAGGACAGTGCTCTCCGCTTGGCTCTCAACCTCCTCAGAGCTGTAAAACGCTGGTGTTGAGACCTGACAGTTCCGCCATTTTAACAGGGTGCCTCAGATAAGCTTCAACTGGCCTCTCATTCCTGCCAGGATGGGGTGGAGGTTTTCAGTAAAGACACTTGGAAAGGAGAACCCAAAAGAAATTGTGACCTAACTTTTAGCAATACAGAGTGTTGCCAGGACCTAGGCTTGGGAAACAAAAGCTTGTTTTCAATCAGAACCAGTTCTATTATATATATATATATATATATATATATATATATATATATATATATATATTCATGCCGTTTGGTTCTGTTAACGGTTTTGAACATATGCATTGTTCCATCGAATGTGGATGGAATACTAAACATACAAAGTGAATGGAAAATACCAATTACAAACAAATGAGCCAACATGAGCAAGTCATAGCCAGTTCTTTTCTTTTTTTATTGGGAAAAAATATTCATATGAGTTTGAATTGGTCTGAATTGGTCACTCACTGATTTGTTCGAAGTGGTTCTTCACTTAACAGTCATAACAAGTCATTACTTTCATCATGACTTGCTTTATCTGGGAATTGTTACTGTGTTTGCTTAGTAGATACAGTAGTTAGTTAAAGTAATTTAGTGCTTTGTGAAAAGTACTTAAATAATTGTGATTTCAGTCCCTGTCAGGGCCCAAAATAAACTGCTAAACCCACCAATGCCATGTGAATTATGACATTTACCAGCCATGAATATTTCTCACCATAAAACTGTATTTTGCATTATTTTTTATTAAAAATATATATTTGTCCTTTTAACAATGGGATGTTTATTCTTTGCATATTTGTGACAAACCCAGGTCATTATGTCGCTTGCAGCATCATGAGATGAGAAGTAGCCCCTTTCAAAATCGTTGGGTTACCAATACTGGTACATGTACCACATGGGCTGTCCACACATACCAATAGGTACTTATGATAGAACTTCTCATTTAGGGAAACTGGCAGAGCAAGATTTACCAGTATTTTCAAAAAGGTTGTGTTCACACATGACCACAAACATGAAAATTGCAGTAACTTTTCTGGAAAACGCTGTATGTGTGAAAGGGGCATAAATACAAGAAGAAGACACATCGTAATTTTGTACCTTATAATTTCAGCTTTGGTAGCTTAATGTGAGGAATATTCCACATCTGTGTCGCCACATAGAGAAAAGACAACGAACTTCCTTGATAAACCTTTAATAGTAAATTTTCCACAGGAAAACACGGTTATCGATGCACAACAAAGATTCTCTTTTATAGTAAAGGGCATATTATCACTCTTACAATTCGACTCAAACCATGTACAGTATATATTGCAGTTTCTAACAAAATAACCAGCAAACTGACAAGTAACTTTGCCCAATTTGAACATTCAGCTCACTGCTGCTCGGAAGTGTTTAGCTGAACCTGGCATTAAAGAGGGTTTTCCATGACTCGTTTTAGATTATTGAGATATGTTGCTGTGGTCATTTTGGAGTGTTTTCGTGGAGAGTTACTGGGGAGAAAGAAGGGCACCGACATGAATGCCATGCTGAGTCTCTGTCCCACATCCGCAGAGCCATGTGGAGGAAATTTGGAAACATGTTCTGCAGAGTGTCATTATCTCATCACCACTTCACTACAATTGTTTACAAATGTTTATGTCTGTACTCTCCAGCATACTTGTGTGAGAGAGCTGGAGTATTATTGTCAGCCACACCTGTAAATGCTGCACTCTGAATTCAGTCCACTTCAGAGGTTGTGGTTTCAAGCAGAATGTTGCTGAACAGCTAGGTGGCCTCCTCTCTGCATTTTAAGTAACTGAATATTCTTGCAGTTTCCCACATACCGTATAATCGAATGGTTCTTTGTTTTTCTGCTTTCATTTGAGAGGTTTGAACTGATGGTTTACTTTTTGGTATTACGATTGAGGTGATCTGTTCGCACAGAGATAGCTAAGAAAGATCCAAAGAGCTACATAGGCAGCTTTCAAACTATTATGGAACCTCATAAGTTACTGATTTGGAACACTGTACCTAGGCAGCAACTCTGTGCACCACACAATTAGTTCTCCTTACATTAAGCCCTCAGAATATTCGACTTGCAATTCATTTTAATATGGTTTGGCATTAGCATGTTGCCAAGCATGTTGCATTTTTAAGTATTTTTATTGCTTTTTTTATACTGAATGAATAATTAGTATAATCAGCATTTATTTTGCTTTGCAATGCATTAGCATATGGGACTGCTTTCTCTGTGAAGAATACATGTGATGCTGCCTTAGAATGTTGCCCAAAAGAAGGTATCTTAGAAGGCAGCATAATTATGCTATTATTATTATTATAATTATGGTGCCTTAAAATAATACCTACATAGGCAGCTCACAAGGCTCACTACAATCAAAAAGTTGTTTTCGTTTTTGAGGTTTGTAGAAACTCCCTAAAAATACAAAAACAAAAAACAAATATATAATATATATTTTTTTTGGTTAGCTGGTAAGCATACTGGTCCCCTGGCCTCACCAACAAACAAGTCCCCAAAACACCTTTAAAACTAAAAAACCAGCTTTTTCTTCTTCTTCTTCTTCTTCTTTTTTTTTTTTTTTTTCCTACTGGGCAGATGCTTTCCTTTTGGCTTTAAGATGGAGGTGATGTTTTCACACGAACAAGGCAAAGAAAGATACACAGTGTCAAATGAGCCTGCTGTCCAGACATTATAAATCATCGCTTCCATAAACTATGGCCACTATAAAACTTCAATAATAGCTCCCCTATCAGAGTGCCGTAGGGAAGGGGATTGTGGAGGGGACTGCAAACTGAAACAGACTGTGCCCATCTGGATTCATTAGCAAAAGACGAAAAGAAGAAAAAAGACTTCCAGGGGAAAAGAAGTCTTTTGAAACCGTATAATCACAATCAAGAAAAGCTCGAACATTTCAAAGAAAAACATGTTTTTTCCTGTGGTCTAATAAAATTAAAACGCGGGCAAGTTAGATGCTTCCATGGCCTCAGTGCTGCCTCGCAATTAAAGAGAGCTGTAAAATTGGAAAAAGAAACACAAGAGTGCTAGGCATAGAGACCGAGCTCTGACTTGAATTACGATCACAGATTGAGACGATGTGAAATGCCAGAGCCGAGGCAGACATTAGAGCTGGATGCTTATAGCAGGGTTATTCTAGTATTGTATTTTTCATTATTTAATTTTCAATTTGTCCTTTCAGTTTAGTTTAGTTTTCAATAGTTTTCACTCTGTTATTCTTAGTTTTAGTTTAGCTTTACCTTTTTAGGTTTTTATACTAGTTTACATTTTTCAGTATTTATTTAGTTTTTATTGTAGTTTGAGTATTTTAGGAATGAAGTTAATGCATAAACATAATAAACAAATATAATTTAAAAATATTTAAAGCTGTTAAATTGCTCAGGATTATCACAATCTTAATTAATTAATTAATTAATCTAGTGGCATTTTCATGTTTATAATAAATGTAGGATGTAAAGGTTTCAAATTTTATACTATGTCAAAAAACTACAACTAAAATAAATTTTTGGACATTTTATTATATATTTTTTAAGTTAGTTTGTAGTCATTAAAATGTATTTTCTGTTTTTGTGTGTGTGTGTGTGTGTGTGTGTGTGTGTGTGTGTGCGTGTGTGTTTTGAGATGATAAGTTAAAATGTTTTAATATAGCATTTTAGTTTTCATAAAGGTTTCAAATTTGGTCAAAAACCTACAACAAAATTATTAAGTTAAAATGTTTTAATTTAGAATTCATTGTAGTTTTCGTTACTTATAATAACACTTGTCAGCAGTATTAACTTGAAAAGACATTGCCCACTGTTTGCAGGACAGAGAAGTACCAGTCTTTGCCTAATACAACTTGAGCACACATTGACTGCGTCAATTTGTCTTTCAATCCCCAAACTTTCCCAACTTTTAAACCGGCCCCCAGTGGAGAGCAAACTCAATTAGGTCAACAGGAACCAGTTCACAGGATGCAAATTGTTTGATGAAAATGCCAGCTGAACTTCCTTTGACCTGTGGCTTTATGTGCTTGTAGTACCATCACAGCCCAAGTGCAAGCAGCTAATCTGCTTTTTTCGATTTGTGTTTGCCCCTCTCTCTTTCTGTCTGTCTCTTTCTGTACAGCCCCATCTTCAGTAACTGTAATCAGGAAGGACAGAACATCACGAAACAGCATCTCTCTGTCTTGGTTGGAGCCAGAAAGACCCAATGGTATCATTTTGGACTACGAGGTCAAGTACTATGAGAAGGTGGGGGCAATTTAATTTTCACTTGCTCTGGGCACCACAACATTAGCATTTTAATACAAATTCACCACTTTGTCCTTTAATATGGCCTTTTTAGGACTCCTGGTCCAGAGTGCACATATTGTACATACGCATACCTGGAAGCAATTTCAGGTTATTAGTTGATTTGTCTTCATTTAATATTAGAGGTAAAATATAAGAGTCTTTCTGCTTTGAAAGTAATGTTGGCCTGTAATAGACTGCAATAGTGACCACCCACTTTTTCAGTGGTCTTGGTTCCGGATGTATTTTTCCCAATTCAGTCATGTCAACTCTCAGAAAGGTTTAGCATGGTAATGGTGGTATGACATATTGATAGGATATTGGTCTTGGTGGACTAGATCTGCTAATGCTGCTGCAGTGCAAGTACGGAGACTTGATACCTCTAGAACATACACAGGCATCCTGTGTTAGCAGGTGGAAATGCTGCTGCTGCACAAATAGACATAAATACAATCCCCATGTAGGTGATCTAGACAAGTGGAGCTGAAGTGGAGGTGGGTTTAAGAGAAACTGGAAAGAAACCAGCTTATCTGCAAAAGTGAGCCATTTAAATGTTAGATAAAGGGAGAGACACAAATTTATTGGCTACCGGATTACAGGTCAAAGGACCACCTTGCGAGTGGCTTAACATGTCACATTTGAGCTAACCACACAAGTCAAAGAACCTATCAGCTTGCTCCATGTAGAGTTTCATGGCTGAACTTTGGTCATTTATGTACTCCATAAGTATTTAAAATATTCTTAATATGACAAAGTATCATTTGAAGCTAAATATGAAATGTAAATTGGAAAATAGAAGACTGTGAACATATATTAATTTATGAGTCAATGAATTACTCATCCCTTGAAGCATTGCAAATGATGTAATTGAATCAGAAATGGTGGTACAATATAAAACTTTTAGCCTAAAGTCATTGATTATAAGTATAAATTAATATATTTAAGTTCATTGCATTAGTTAGTTTAATGTCAAGTCATTTTTATTTGTATAGCGCTTTTCACAACACACATCATTTCAAAGCAGCTTTACAGGAAATCATGCATTAACAAAAAAGAAATAAATGAAACTGTGGTATCTATAATGTTTTACAGTGATCATTGTGTAGTTTGATTAAATATGATTGTAAAATGTGTATAAAAATGTAATAAATAATAATTGTATTTAGAACCCCTGTGAGCAAGCTGAAGGGGACTGTGGCAAGGAACACAAAACTCCAAAAGATGTTGGTTAATGGAGAAAAATAACCTTGGGAGAAACTAGGCTCACTGTGGGAGCCAGTTCCCCTCTGGCTAAACAACATGAATATAATGCTTATATTAGTTCCCTATCTGTCACTCACTCGACGTTGTGTCGATGTAGTGACACTAGGGGTCACTCTTGGGAGCCCGAGACACCTCTCGTCTTTGATAAAAGGCCAATGAAAATTGGTGAGTGGTATTTGCATACCACTCCCCCGGACATACGGGTATAAAAGGAGCTGGTATGCAACCACTCATTCAGATTTTCTCTTCGAAGCCGAATGGTCAATGTTTACTGAGCTGACTGTTCATTCACCTCTGCTGGATCTGACGGCGCATTTCAGCGGCTTCTCCCTCCTCTGCACTGGTGCACTGCAGAGAATGCCCCTGGGCGCTTCGGCAGAAATAAGAGAGTATATTTTTCTAAAAGAGTATATTTCTCTAAAAGAGCAGCACACACGGAACGTCTTTTTAAAGACGCGTCTTTTTAAAGATGCCTTTCCGTTTGTGTGTTATTCCTGGTTACGGTCGTTATCTCTCAACTTCTGACAGTCACGATCGCTGTCTTTCATGTCTGGGCACGACTCACGTGGAGACAGCGCTCGTGGATGGATCATGTACTCATAGTGAGAACATGACCATGGCAACGTTGCGGTCGCGGCTTCTGCTCCCTGCCACGGTCCTTCTACCTATGGGTATGAGGCCAGCATGGCTAGCACTGGGGGCAATTTGGGGACCCCAATGGGACCACCTCCACCGGGTATCCCCCCACGGACCTCCCATTCCCCAGCACGCTAGTCTGCCCCGATCGGGCTTCCAGATGAGTCCGCTGGCTCGTCTCACGGCGAGTTCGACCTCTTGTTCGGAGCCCACGAAGCTGATGAGCTCTTGAGCGCAGCATTGGAGAGCGGGCTCATCCACTAGGGTATGGTCGCCCAGTCACAGGCTGACGCGTAAATGATGGACATGCTTTCCCGGGCAGCCGTGAGCGTCGGGCTAGAGTGGAACCCTCCACTCTCCCCTGAACCCTCGCGGCTCGATGATTGGTTCCTGGGCTCGCGGCGCCGCTCACAGCCACGCCACGCCACGCCCCGCTCCAGTTGCTTTCTTCCCAGAAGTGCACAAGGTTGTGGGAGGCAACTTTTACTGCCCGGTCCCGATCTTTCAGGTCCCCCGGCCTCCCTACCCTCGATGGTGAGGTGGCCAGGGGCTATTCTGCGATTCCCCTGGTAGATAAGGCGCTCATGGTGCACCTATGCCCACAGAGCGCCGCCACCTGGCGCAGGAGCCCAAAGCTCTCGTCCAAGGCCTGTAGGTTTGTGTCGTCCCTGACGGCCAAAGCTTACAGTGCCGCTGGACAAGCCACCTCTGCCCTGCACGCCAAGCAAAGGCGCTAAAGGAACTGCATGAGGGTAGTTCCGCACCAGATTTGATGCAGGAGCTGCACTTGGCAACCGACCTCGCTCTCCGGGCGACGAAGGTCACAGCGCGGTCTCTCGGGTGGGTGATGTCCACCATGGTGGTCCAGGAGCGCCACCTTTGGCTCAACCTGGTCGCGATGGGAGAGGCCGACAAGGCACAGTTCCTTACTGCCCCCATTTCCCAGGTTGGCCTATTTGACAACACCGTTGAGGACTTTACCCAGCAGTTCTCGACGGTGAAGCAGCAGATAGAGGCTATACGGCACATCCTGCCCTGGCGCGGCTCAAGATACCGCACCCCGCCTGCTCATCACCAAAGGCATCCCCCTGCGGTGACTGCACCGGCTCCGACACAGCCCGCCCGGCCCTGGCGTGGAGCCCACCGCAGGAAGAAGACGCCACCGGTCTCACGGCCGGCCGCCAAGAACCAAAGAAAGGCTTCGAAGCGCCCTTGAGATGGGTGACCCAGGGACGACAAAACCCGCTGCCTTGGAGCTGGTAAGCAGACCACTCCATCCCCCGGTGGAGGGCCGGGAGGACAATCTTTTGTTGCCTTTTCATTTAATTTCACCGCATGCCCAAGTGGCTGCGGTATCCAACAGATCAGCAAAAGAGCGGTTTCCTTGTTCCCTGGGTCACATACCCGGTGTGGACGGTCGTCATCACGACCACCGTCCACCATTCCATTTTGGCAGGTTTGGCGCTCCAGCGGCAGTCTCCCTGCCCCTGCGTGTCCAGCTGTGGCACAAATCCACCCCGATGTGACAGTCTCCACAGGTCACGAAGACAGGCCTCTTCTTCCCCCGTCCCAGGCTGTTCCGGGGGTGGTCACAAGGAGCCAGGTAAGTGCTTTGATGTCCCTGAACTCAGCACGGCCACAACATGGCGTGGCACCTCAGGCTCATGCCTCAGAAGCAGCCCTTGCCCTGCTAAGGGAACTGGGCATTCACATCCTCAATTATCTCAACGATTGGCTAATCCTAGCTCACTCTCGGGATGTGTTGTGTGCACACAGGGACCTGGTGCTCTCGCACCTCAGCTGACTGGGGCTTTGGGTCAACCCGGTTCAGAGCATCTCTTTTCTCTGCTTGGAGTTGGACTCAGTCTCGTTGATGGCGCGCCTCACAAACGAGCGTGCACAGTTGGTGCTGACCTGTTTGAAGGCGTTCAGACAGAAGACAGCGGTTCCACTGAAAATGTTTCAGAGGCTCCTGGGGCATACGGCATCCTCAGCGTTGGCCACTCCGCTTGGGTTGATGCATATGAGACCACTTCAGCACTGGCTTCAGACTCGAGTCCCGAGATGGGCATGGCACTGCGGGACACATCGCGTGGCCATCAGGCCGATCTGACACCGCCTCTTCAGCCCTTGGACCGACCTCACGTTTCTACGGGCAGGCCTTCCCCTAGAGCAGGTCTCCAGGCACATCGTGGTTACGACAGACGCCTCCAAAATGGGCTGGGGCACTGTATGCAATGGGCATGCAGCCGCCGGCTTATGGATGGGCCCGCAGCTGCATTGGCACATCAACTGCCTCGAGTTGCTGGCAATTCTGCTCACACTGCGGAGGTATCCAGGGCAAGCATGTGTTAGTTGGGACAGACAACACGGCAACGGTAGCATATGTCAACCGTCAAGGCGGTCTGCGCTCCCGTTGTATGTCACAACTCGCCCGCCGTCTCCTCCTCTGGAGTCAGCAGCACCTCAAGTCGCTGTGAGCCACTCACATACTGGGCAACCTCAACACTGCAGCGGATGCGCTGTCACGGCAGGTTACCCTCAGGAGAGAGTGGAGACTCCACCCTCAGGTGGTCCAGCTGATTTGGAGTGGATTCGGGCAGGCACAGGTAGACCTGTTTGCCTCCCAAGAATCCTAACACTGCCCGCTCTGGTATGCCCAGACCGAGGCACATCTCTCACACGCGCTGGCACACAGCTGGCCCCCTGGACTTCGCAAATATGCATTTCCCCCAGTGAGCCTACTTGCACAGACCCTGTGCAAGGTCAGGGAGGATGAGGAGCAGGTCATCCAGCACCCTACTGGCCCACCCAGACGTGGTTCTCGGACCTCACGCTCCTCGCGACAGCCCCCCCCCCCGGCAAATTCCCCTGAGGAAGGACCTTCTTTCTCAGGGATGGGGCACCATCTGGCACCCACGACCAGACCTCTGGAATCTCCATGTCTGACCCCTGGATGGGACGCTGAAAACTTAAGCGGTCTACCACCCGTGGTGGTAGACACGATCACTCAGGCTAGGGCCCCCTCTATGAGGCACCTGTATGCCTTTAAGTGTCATCTGTTCGCTAAGTGGTGTTCTTCCCAACGCGAAGACCCCCAGAGATGCATAGTCGGATCAGTGCTTTCCTTCCTGCAGGAGAGGTTGGAAGGGCGGCTGTCCCCTTCCACCTTGAAGGTGTATGTAGCCGCTATAGCGGCACACCACGACATAGTGGACGCTAAGTCCTTAGGGAAGCACGACCTGATCATCAGGTCCCTGAGAGGCACCAGGAGGTTGAATCCCTTCAGACCATGCCTCGTTCCCTCATGGGACCTCTCTGTAGTTCTTCAGGGTCTACAGAGGGCCCCCTTTGAGCCCTTGCAGTCAGCTGAGCTTAAGGAACTCTCTTTGAAGACTGCCCTCCTGACTGCGCTTACTTCCATCAAGAGGGTTGGAGACCTGCAAGCGTTCTCTGTCAGCGAACGTGCCTGGAGTTCGGTCCGGGCTACTCTCACGTGATCCTGAGACCCCGACCGGGCTATGTGCCCAAGGTTCCCACGACCCCTTTTAGGGACCAGGTGGTGAACCTGCAAGCGCTGCCCCAGGAGGAGGCAGACCCAGACCTGACATTGCAGCGTCCGGTGCACGCTTTACGCATCTATTGGATCGCACACAGAGCTTTAGAGTCTCTGAGCAGCTCTTTGTCTGCTTTGGTGGACAGCGGAAAGGAAGCGCTGTCTCCAAGCAGAGGATCGCCCACTGACTCATTGATGCCATAAAAATGGCATATCACGCCCAGGACGTGCCGCCCCCGGTAGGGCTATGAGCCCATTCTACCAGGGGTGTAGCGGCCTCCTAGGCCTTGACCAGTGGCGCCTCTCTAACAGACATTTGCAAAGCAGCGGGCTGGGCAACACCCAACAACTTTGCGAGGTTCTACAGTCTCCGGGTGGAACCGGTTTCGTCCCGTGTAGTGGCACGCACAAGCAGGTAAGTCCGGGAGAGCTGGTTGGGTGTATCGCTTGCGCATAGTGCCTTTCACCTCCCCTGAGCTGAAGACATGCGCTGTTGACTCCCAGTAGTGTTCACAAACTGTGTTCCCTGGTTGATTTCCTCTGAGCCCTGTGGCAGACGAGTTTGCGGAGAAACTTGCTGCTGGCTCAGTATATGTGCTATCTAAGCCCTGTACTGGGGTAGGTGCTCCGCATATGGTGGTTCCCCGTAGGTAACCCCATGCGACGTATATCTTCCGCTAATTCGTTTCCCTGTTGGTAAACTGCATCTTCCTTGGGCACTACCATGGGACTTCTCCACATGACATACTTCTGACAAAGCTCGGCAAGACCATGTGATGTATTTCCACTCAAAATACCCCCCCCCTTTGGGTGGGGTGTGGTCTCTGTGGAGTTTTCCCCTTGGGAGTGACACCCCCCCTGACTAGACCTGGTGGCCCCAGTCAGTTAATTCCTTTTTTTGGGGGGAGAGGAAAAAAAGATGATAAGAGGCCACGACTGGGCTAGCCTGTCTCTATCTTTTGGGCTGTCGACTTGTCCCCAAAGGGCCGTTTGACACTCATAACAGTATTGGGGGAGGTTACGCGTCAGCCTGGTGCGCTGGCTATGAGGCACACAGTGGTCTACCCATCACACACCACCAGTTCACGTAACACAGTTCAGCCAGTTGCGGCGTTTCGTATTGGGACCCCTAGTGTCACTACATCGACACAACGTCGAGTGAGTGACAGATAGGGAACGTCCTGGTTACTTGCGTAACCTCCGTTACCTGATGGAGGGAACGAGATGTTGTGTCCCTCCTGCCACAACGCTGAACTACCCGCTGAAATGGCCGGGACCTTGTCTCGGCTCCTCAGCACAAAACCTGAATGAGTGGTTACATACCAGCTACTTTTATACCCGTATGTCCGGGGGAGTGGAATGCAAATACCACTTGCCAATTTTCATTGGCCTTTTATCAAAGACCAGAGGTGTCTTGGGCTCCCAAGAGTGACCCCTAGTGTCACTACATTGACACAACGTCTTGTTCCCTCCATCAGGGAATGGAGGTTACGCAAGTAACCAGGACGTTATCTGTGTGCAGTGCAAGTCATGATTTAAAATTTGTTAACTAAGTAAGTGTTAAGGTCCAGTGTTTAAAAAAATATTTTTTATGAACTGTAAGATTAATGACTAATGTCTTTGAAGTCCATCCTGGATTAACTGCATAAGTTCACATAGATGCATTGTCTTTTGTTATTTGGCTGATGAAGGCTTTTGTTGGCAATTAAATGATAGTCTTTGTATTCCATTTCAAGAGTGTAGTCCATCAATAGACAAATGTGATGCAGGCAGAGATCAATGAGGTGCATCGTAGGCCATTTCAGTGAGGTTCGGTGGGGTCCATCCTAAATCCAAGGTTCAGGCAGTGGCATATGAAATATCCGATATCTTACATTTGGAGTTGGTATCAGTTCATCCTCTGAAGTATGTCGTAAAAGACTGAAGTGATTTCTGCTACCACCGGCTGCATTTAGTCGTCATCACTCAGAGACACGTAGCAGTGGAGTCCAACATCAAGCAGGAACGGAGCTGGATCTGGCCGGCTCTGGTAACCTTGGGATATGAATCACTTAAGTGGTTACTTAAGTACTGTGGAGCTAGACCATTCAAAGCTTTGTATTAAGTTAATAGAATTTTAAAATTAATACGAAATTGAACAGGTAGCCAATGTAACGACGATAAAATGGAGCTAATATGATCATATTTCTTGATTCTAGTCAGCACTCTGGCTGCTGCATTTTGGAAGAATGCTGTTCTACAAGCATTGGAAATTTGATTTTCAAAGGACGGATTGGTATCAAATATAACACCTAAGTTCTTGGCTGTAGAAGATGACGTAACAGTACATCCATCGAGAGTCAAATTATATTTTAGCGGCTTATTTTTTAGAGGTTTTTGGTCCAATAATTAGTACCTCTGTTTTATCAGAATTGAGCAGAAGGAAATTTCTGTCCATCCAATCTTTGATTTCATTGATACACTCTGCTAATTTGGAGAATTGTGAATTTTCATTGGGTTTCGAAGAAATATAAAGTTTCATTGGCATAACAGTGGAAACTTATTCCATAATTCCTGATAATATCTCCCAGGGGAAGCAAGTATAAGGAGAAAATCTGAGGCCCTAAAACTGATCCCTGTGGTACTCCATACTTAACTTTTGTTTGATTTGATAATTCCATGTTTACACATACAAAATGGAATATAAGGGTTGTTGAATGAATTAAAAATCTCAATTAGGGTGACAGGTAAATTATGCTAAATACTTTATACTAAAAACTTATACTAATATTTTAAACCATCAAAAACTAGGATACACCAACATAGTCTAATGACTATATACAGTATTATGACTTGTCATGAGACCGGGATGGTCAAAAGGGTCATTTACTTGGCTCGCTTGATTATAGACCTGAGTGTGTGTTGTAGTGCTACACCACACCTTGTTGGAAAAAGTAGCTTGTTACTGGGAAAAGTTTTGAAAATAGCTGCACTACTGTAATGCTACTGAAAAAAAAAAAAAATAGTTAAAATTAGAGTCGCTACATTTTGCTAGTTATTCCCCAATACTGGCCCTGACATTGTAGGAGTCTTTTCTCCTAAACTGGCAGTGGATCTAAGGGCGCAAAGAAAGCCCTAGAACAGTCTCCAGTGGCAACCATCCAGAATTCTTCTGGCAGAACAAACATTCCATAGCTTAGTGGGGAAACGGCTTGACTGTATGACCACACAGAGACAGACACATTGAAATTGTAGAAAGGATTTAGTTGTCTCCAAGACATGGTTCATCTTCATGACAAAAAGGTCTTGTAAATATAAAATTGCAGCTCATGCCAATGTTCTATACCACAGTTTATCAGCAGCTCATTTTGGCCTGTGTTTTCTTTGTATGATCCAAAGTCTTGCACAATTATGTCACACTAAGCATTTTTTTCTTAAGTAATTTTGACAGGGCTTTTGGGCTTAACTGTGGATTTATTACATATCGTCTGTACAGTCTTTTACAAAATAAATGGATTTAACCCTGTTCTATTGAGAGAGGGTTTATACTGCCAATTAAATATGTATCCAAGTCGATACCAATGTTCCGTCTGACTGACAGGTGGCTGCTTTTGAATGGTCATGTGCATACGTGCTCACATGCTCTTTGAGTTTAATGAGTGTAATGTGGCTGTGTGTGATACGTTCAAAAGAACGTCTTGGGCAAAATGCTGGTCTTGGCGAGGTAGTAATGTAAACACATTCAGTTTGTTTTCAGTGAATGTAAACAGATGATACAATAATCAGATTTGTAGCAAAATACTTTATCTTTGCATTAGGGCCTTGCAGTGGAAATGTAGTTGACCTACTGCTGTTAATATGTTGATGATATTAAATATTATAATATTTATAATATAAGAATTATTTGATTTTTTTAAAAATTATTATTATTATAAAAATGACAAGAAAAAGAGAAAATTAATCACTGCTCTTGACTGTACAGCTGCAGCTTGCCCCTTGCTGACCGAGACTCGCAAAAACATGGAGGTGGCACTTCAAGCTTGAATTGCTTCGTTGGTAGGAAAATTCTTAATTACAGAGGCTTGATAAATAGTGTTAATTGTTTTAAATAATTAATCGCACTGAATTAACACGTTAAATTGACAGCCTTAATTAATATTAAAGGTGCTGTAAGCAATTTTTCCATGGAAAGATATGCAAAATATGTCCCTACTCCCTTAAAAATATTAATGAAAGAAGTGTCCTGAGATATCTCACCAATCTCTGTGACAGCTCTAGACTCTGTAAACAGCAAACAAAAATGTGTCCACGATCCACGGACAATGACGCTTTCTGCCTGTCAATTATTTTGCATGTTCTCATAGTATTGTAGTTACAGTGAATTATTGGTGCATAATGCATTTTTATGCCATGTTGTTTATAACAGTTGTCAGTTGAGAGTGCTTTTTAATACTGTTATTTTTAACAGCCGTTTCTGCTCTTAATAAAGCTCATTTTGGTATCTTTCGAGTTTGGAAAAGAGGAAGTAGAATGACTGAAATCACTTACAGCACCTTTAATATTTCACTTTAATAATTAAATAAAGTATTGTGTTTAATAACATATTATTTTATTTTAATTATGGTGGAAATTTTGGAATGGTGACAACCCTATGGCCAATGATTGTGCCTCAGATTTGTCATATGAAATTTAGCACAGAATGAGCTGGCATTAAGATTTGTTTAATTCACTCCCAGAAAGTTGGAGCCTTTTCATGTTTCAACTTTATGAGCTGAGCTTTTTAGGCCAGACGTTCAACTCTCTTAAACTGAGTTGCCTTCTCAGAATGTGTTCAGTATTTACATTTAATCCAGATGCATCTCTTGGCCAAAAAAAAAAATAATAATAATAAAAAAAGAAAATAAATAATAATAATTCGGTAAGATTTGGGGGACCCCTGTGCATCCTACAGAGAACCTTTCTCTGTGATCTGTGAGGCCCAAATCTCCACCATTGGAAATGCTTTTGCTAGGCTTTAATCCCCTGATTTGCAAGCAAAAGGCAGCTCATCATGGGCTATTTTCACTGTCTGGCACAGGTACACACGGGGATTCTGAAATCCTCCATGTCTCATTTGACCCTGGGTGGCATAGTGTTCCCCTCTCACAATGAAACCTAGTCCTTCTGTCCATTGATTTCTGTTAATTACACAACCTTGTGAGCTATTGCTTCATCAAGCATAGCTGGAGTCGCCCAAATCCTACACAACTAATTCTGCCATGTGGAAAAGCCAAGGACACCCTCGGTAAGACCTATGGTGCCCCTTGATCTAGGCTGGCAGAGGATAACAAACCACCTTGACCCCTACAAAACACACACCGACACACATACTAAAAAGGAAAGGGGGCCCCAAATCTTCTTACTGGACTCATTGATGCACTGGCCCCAGGAACGCAAACAGACTTTAACATATAAACTTCATAAAAGAGACCAAGTTCAAAAAACACCATAATGTTTACACTGAATAATGCTGTATATCACAAAATCAAACAAACATTGCTTAATGAATTCTCAAAAACATATCAAGACGCACACAGTAACATGTGATGCAGCTCCTGTGAGAATGTGTTATCCAGTCTGTTGATCCAAGAGGTCCATGTTGCTTCACTTAAAATAAATCTCTTTTTGATTATATGCCAGAGGGGAAATACTCCACTCTTTGTGTGTATATATCAAATTAACAATGCTATGAAAGAGGAAAGAGCCTCACAATTCAAGCATCTCTAAATAGTTGAGCAATCTGGCTCATATTTCCCTGAAGTTACAGCATCCCGATCGCTCTCGTCTTTTTGGCAATCCTTTAAAATTGCAGTTATTGACAGATAGAGCTTTTTAATGGTCTTAATGCAAGCAGAAATGGTGGGAATACACATTTGTAACTAGTTTGTCCATTTATCATATTGATCTAGGAGTGTATTTGAGAATGTTTATTTCTACTTAAGCTTGGAAGGAAGGAATGCTTGGGAAACTCATTTCATATTTACAGATTTTTTTTTCTTTAGCAGAGAGGAAGGCTGTAAGCCCAGATTGCAATATTTAGACTGTCAAAGTAGAACATGACAAGCATATTAAATTCCACCAATAGCACACTTGTCGAAAGTAACAATTGCACGCCTTGTCAACCTCCAGCAACGGGAGGTGGCTGATGCAGACTGAGGACATATGGTAAGAATATTTTTTGCAGGAAAACTTAAGACACACCTGTATATGATTTCCAGTTGATCCAGTTGACAACCTGCGAAAAGATTTATGACTCAAACAAAGATGCATACAATACGGCGCAAGGTATTGGTTTCGTGTTCCCAGACAGACATTGAGAGTGATTTTTTATTAAAGGGCTCCTCCAACCATAAAACCTGATGCACTCCATTTGTGGCTTTTGCATTTAAAGTCTAGAGATTTCAAATGGCTTTTTTTCTTTGTTCAGAAACTAGAAATGATTGTCGCAGATCCAGATCTAATGTGATGTTTGCATTAGTCACTGGGTTTCCACTAAAGTCTCGCTACAACATAAGTATGTTTCTTTCCATGATAGGTTGTGTCAGTCGTCGTCCCACTGTATTTATAGAACTGTGGTAGATATACAAATCTACAGATGATATTACTGTTTACCAAGGAGGTCTGTTATTTCTGGAGAAAGCTATCTGTTAGCATTGCCATTCATCTCAATAGCAGTTGCTCGGCTGCTGCAGTACACAAATTGAAATCCGCTCATTGGCATTCAGTTCCGCATCCAGGTTTTTTTTTTTGGTGCCAAATCACTCTGGAGCTGAAGGAAAATGATGTAATGATGACACTGATTGGCTGATGGCACCAAAAGTACACACAACATCCCAAGATCTTCAATAGCGACTGTCGTGAGCTGTGACATCAAAGGCAGCTGCAGGGACAATATAAGTCCATTTCATGCTTTTAAGAGGTCTCCCAAAAATCAGGCACTGGTAAAACTATATTATAATTAAATATTTGTGATTTATATATTGTTTGCAAAAAAAAAAAAAAAACATGATTGAAAAACACTGAAAAGCACTGTTGTAACATATATTCTGTTACCCTGAAATCAGTTCCATTCTGCCAAAATACTGATGAATTCTCCCATCCGACATTTTTGCATCAGTTCAATGGTGGTTATCTTTTCCTGTGCACTACTTATAGCGTGTTACATGAGCAACCTCTGAGACATGGGTTCTGGTCCAATGTAAACCAGGAAGTAATCGTGTTCAGATAAACAATGTTGTGTGTGATTCAGAGGTTGCATTTCCGCTCTACAAGTACTTTTTTACTCCACTGATGGTTAGGTTTAGGGTTGGGCTTTGGGTTAGCAAGTAGAGTGAAAGGGGTCATGACATACTCTTTTTTTTATATACAGTATATATATAATTGTATTTTCTTCCCTGAGGTCCACTGATAATGTTAGTAAAGTTGTTGTTTTTTCACCAAAACAGTCTTAATTTAGTAATATATGATCATTTTCCACCCTGTCTTTGGCCTTCTGTCTAAAACGCTCAGTTTTGGCCTCAGCGCCTCCTTAAAACTTCAACATAAAACGCCCATTGTTATGATTGGCAAACATTGTGCAGCCCCTGAAATACAGCCATATTTTAAACTCAATTGGAAGAGAATGTACAAGCTCCACAACATTATAAAACAATTTAAGGGTTTCCACAAAACACACATCTGACACATTGTATCCAAATATATTAAACTGTTCACTCAATCACAGCAGCACCATAAAATATCAAACAGTCATGACATTTGAAATTTCTGTCAAGGTCCTGTCACTCTGTCAGTCAGGATTTTTGTCTGACAGGACCATGGCATTATCGTCCCACATCTGTCTTGTGTTTTGTTGCCTGTCTTTGTGTGAACGCACAGTTTCAGTTGTATTCCCTGCCATGCGCTCTTTAGTCTGTCTTGTTTCATGTCGGGAGCACGGTTTCTAGATCCTGACTTCCTGTCTGGTTCGGTTTTGGTCTGTGTCGGGATCCAGACACTCATGCTCCATGTCTGTCTGTTATTGATGTGGGTGCATCGTGCTTATGTCATCTTGGCAGCATGCACTCGTGTCAATAGTTTGTCTGTCTTTCGCAAACAAAAACCAGACGAGGTGGAGGCCTCAGGGCAGAGATAGGGTCTGGCGGCCTGGGAGGAGGCCTCAGGGCAAAGGCAGGGTCTGGCGGTCTGGGAGGTGGCCTCAGGGCAGAGGGGACACTGGGTGGCAGCTGCTGCTGGACAAGGATCAGAGGACTGGACGTGGCCGCTGGACAGGGGGCAGTGAACTGGAAGGCGGCCGCTGGACAGGGTTCAGGAGGGAGCGGCTCAGGGGGCGGAGCCGTGGAAGGCTTGGGCACTGGCCAGGACAGGGGAACAGCCTCCGTGACCGTGAACACTGGCAAAGACTGGGGAATGGTCTCCTTGGTCGTGAGCACTGGCAGTGACAAGAGAACAACCTCCTTGGTCATGAGCACTGGCAGGGACAGGGAACAGTCTCAATGGCTGTGAGCACAGGCAGTGACAGGGGAATGACCTCCATGGTCATGGGCACTGGCAGTGGCAGGGGAACAGCCTTCGTGGCTGTGAGCGCTGGCAGCTACTGGGGAATGGCCTCCATGACTGGGAGCATTTGCAGTGACTGGGGAATGGTCTCCGTGGCTGGTAGTGCTGGCAGCAACTGGGGAATGGCCTCCATGGCCGGGAGCGCTGGCAGTGGCTGGGGAGCAGAAGCCCTTGTCCTCCTCCTCTTCCGGGCGTCCGGGAGCACTGCTGTGGGAGCGGCCTTCATGACCAAGGACACTGCCACTGGGGTGGCTGAGGCTTCAGGTGCTTGCTCTGGGATAGACGAGGCTTCAGGCGCTGGCTCTTGGACAGACGAGACTTCAAGCGCTGGCTCTGGGATGGACGAGGCTTCAGGAACTGGCTCGTTGACCATGGCAGGCGTAGGCACTGGCTCGTTAGCTGTGGCAGGCGTGGGCGCTGGCTCTTTGGCCATGGCAGACATGGGCACTGGCTCATTGGCCTGTGTAAAGGGAATGACCTCTATGGCTGTGAGCGTTGACAACAACAGGGGAACGGCCTCCATGGCTGTGGACGCTGGCAGCAGCAGGAAAATGGCCTCTATGGCAGTGAACACTGGCAGCAGCAGGGAAACAGCCTCCGTGGCCATGGACACTGTCAGCGACTAAGGGGAACAAACAAGATGAACTGGCACTGGACAGCACACACGAGGAGGCTAAAATAGGGAGAGAAATCAACAGGTTAACAAGACAGGGTAGGTGTCACTAATAAAGTAATAATGGGCAAACAAGGAGGCGTGGTATGACGTAAGACAGAGACAAGTGGTGATACAAAAAAAAACAAACAAAGCCACTTGCTCTCACAAGACAACAAAACACCCAAATGGCATGAGCGCACATTGCCAAGACAATGAGGCAATATATGCAAACCGAAAAACAAGTTAAGAGAATGCGTAGCAACGACAAACAAAGGAATGCCACACATTCTCACACTAAACGAAGCCTGAGCGAAATACCATGCAATGCACGCAACAGGAGACAAAAACAAGACAGGACACCTGTGTGAGAGTTCGGCCATACATACACCTGACACCTTAGACCAAAGTGACCGAACCTCAGCACAACATGAAGACAGCTTGCGACCCGAGCGCGATGCGAGGCGCACCCATGTTTACGAGAGACAGACATGCAATTCAGCTGTTTTGTTGTCTTGTCGTTTTGTTTCTGTATCGCCGCATTTCTCTCTGTCTTACATCATACCCTGCCTCCTTGTTTTCCCATTATTCGTTTATTAGTCACACCTGCACTGTCTTGTTAACCTGCTGATTTCTCTCCCTGTTTTAGCCTCTTCGTGTCCAGTGCCAGTTCATCTTGTTTGTTCCCCTATGTTGGTCCTGTTTGTCGGTCCTGTTTTGTCCCAACTCGGTCCGGTCAGTCCTGTGCCCCGTTCTCCTCTGCCCCAGCCTGGATTATATTTACTTTGTATTTTTCCCCTTTGGGGTTGTTTATGTTTATTGTTTTTCCCCCTTGTGGGAGTTTTAGTTTGATTTTTGCCCTTTTGTTAGTATTAATAAATTCCTTTATTTTTAACTCTGCGCTTGGGTCCAGAGCCTTTCTCATTCCCTACACGCTGACATATTCATGATTGAAACTGTTTACTTACGGTTTTGCGATCAGGCCCAGTAGTGTTATAACTGCCCCATTATTCAATATTGTGACTGGTTCACAAACAAGCCACACTGTATTGAGCCAAAAGCAGAAGTGGAAAGGACCAGAACAGAATAAATTTGCGGTTGTACCACTCTATGATTGTTTAAATAGACCAACAATTAAAACTAGCACATATGGGTGCAAAAACACTTCCAGGATGCTTTTATACTCAAAACAGCAAGAAACAGAATGAGAGTCTCCAAGAGTTATAATTTGACACTGCAAATTTTAAAAGCGGCGCAAGATGCATGATAACGGTCAAAGCAGTGTGTCTAGTGCGTGTTTATGTAGAAAAACATTTAGGAAGGTGTTCTGTGTGTTTTGGTGTAGATGAATCTCCCTTGACAGATGAGTCCAATCTCTCTTCTCTTCACCTGTCTGACTCAGTGCCAGTGGGCGGAGCCAAGGGTGCAACATTGTAAAAGTGGCTGTTGAAGTCTTGCTGTGGAGGCAGTCTTTTGCTGATGTATTGGTCCTTGTGATGTCACTAAATCTACTAATTCCAAACTAGCCGTTTTTGCAGCTTGGTTTAAAAAAAATATGTTTTTCTGTTGAAGAGGAAGTTTTGAGTTCTCAAACTTACAGTATGTTTTTATAGTAGAATGACCTCTTATATATCAAAGATCAAGGAAACTTTGATTCCTCATGTCATGACCCCTTTATAAAATGTGCATTCCTGTCGACTGTATTACATCATTTACAACAAAAAAATACAAATGGCTTTACAACTTGCTTTTGGTGCAACTCTGTGGACATTTCACCTGGAAAGTGGAGCTCACATGTGCCTATACATTCAACAACAGTTTCAGCTTCAGCCACTGGGTGGCAGTGGTTAAAATTTCAGTAAGCACAGACTGATTTCAGCTGAAGAACTTTCGACCTGATCAGTCTGAAAAAAATAAATAAATTAAAAAAAAAAAAAAAACATATATATATATATATATATATATATATATATATATTATATTCGTGATTGCATATCTCAAAGGCATGCATTTCACAAACCTCAAAGTCATAAATTAATTTTAACTTCCTAAGCCCAAACCTGGTAACAAATATAAGGTAAAATTCCATCATTGATCTCACAGGACCCATGTCTCCTAAGCACTTGTGAAAAGATATGAGAATAAAATGCTAATGAAATATGTTTTTAACATTTATTTAATATAATAAGTAACTTTCTCGTGCTGCCACATTCCCAGAATAATGAGAAATGTAGTTTGCCACATAAGCCTGATGCCCCTTATAAGCACAGCTTAATAAGTAGGATTTTCTGGCAAACTTTATCGCTATTCTTCATAAATAGTTCATGAAAAATTAACAAAATAAATTGTACAGGCGACGTTCACAGTTAAAACTTAATTATGACAAATACTGCAAGTAAGTTGCTTCTGCCATGATTTTTTATTTTATGTCCCCAACTCGAAAAGCCGGAGCTCAAAAGAAATCCAGAGTTTCCCACTGGCAATTATCACATTGTGGCAGCATTCATGTACACTCTTCTCATAAATATGGTCATTCCGACATGAATTGAAGTAAGCATTTTTGGGTGGGGAGGTTTATTACATTGGAATGAGTTTTAGTAAAGTCTGTATGCTCTTTTTTATTTTTTTTTATTTTTTTTTATTTTTATTTTTATTTATTTTTTTTGTGTCACATCAGCACACCATTGTTCTAAAAGCGGCTGTTCTGTCATTACTGTTTCATTTGTTTTGGATTAGTGGATAAGCAAAGGATTTTTAAAGCAATACGTAACTGTACATTCCCTTTTTCATTTAGCAACGTCTGACAATTGTGGTACATACCAGCGTGCATCAAAAATCCTATTAGTGTGTATGGTCTAGACATGAAACCCGAATAAAGCTTAATCTACTACATGTTTGCCGACAATAGAAAAGATGCTCTCAAATCTCATTTGCCATTAATTGCTTCAGTGTGAGGTAATTCAATATCTACAGTGTGGACAAGTGAGCTATTCTTAGAGGTCAATGATGGAGCAAAATGCAAATTAACTTTTTAAAGGTTTTCCAGCATGCCATAACACTACCCTTGCCTAAAGACATGATATGTTACATGGATGAATGTGCTGGATAATGCTGGCAAATGAGTGATCCCTCTGTTTGTGGGATTTTTTTCCACTCTTTGCTGGACTTCTACAATAAACAAGTGAAATGCTCTCATTCCATTCCTGTCTCTTTCTCCAGTCAAAGGCACATCTGGAAACAATGGTTTGAAAGCAAAGACGCCCCATAATTCAGTTAGGTTTTTTCAGGTGTACAGAGGATCAATGTACCACAGAGATCTTTAGAAAAGCCATAAAAATGTGAAAAGTAGGTGGCAGATTATTAAGATGAGTTGGCACTGTCTCAGATGCTCCTGATGAGCCTGCATTTTCCTGCCCCGCGGGGACATCACCCTCCTGTGCACACTGAGATGTCTTTGAATGTGTCTAATGAGTTATGATTTTCTTAAATTGTTCAATATCTCTGTTTTACACAAGGCTCTGCCAAAGTGTGCTTCAGTTACTCCAAAGTCCTTTTAAAGCCGAAATGTGTCATTTCTGGACTTCTGGAGTCAACAAAAGGAAAAAATGAATGAAATGAGCAAAAACAAAAATAATTCCACTTGCTTTCTTTTCTCCAGCAGGAACAAGAGACCAGCTACACCATCCTGAGGTCAAAGGGTACAAACGTGACACTGAACGGACTGAAACCCGACACTACGTACCTGCTGCAGATCAGAGCACGCACCGCTGCAGGTTACGGCATTAGCAGTCGCAAATTTGAGTTTGAGACAAGCCCAGACTGTAAGCACTTACTTCCTTCAATACTGTATGCCAACTGTTTTCTATTTACAGTCACATTGCATTCACCAGACACCAGATTCATAGCATTTACAACTGTGCTGAACAAAGAACCAACAATGCTGAAATTGTGAATATATTGGCTCACGATAGGCATTTCCTTGGTTTCTAATCCTATTGCAGTGTCTTGCAAGTAATACATACTTTTGTCCTATGATGGCAGCTGTTGTCTGCAGAATTATTAAAGGTCACCCAACATTTTTTTTTTTTTTTTTTTTTTTTGGTCTATTGATTGATTTTGAGTGATTTTATTTATTTTTTAGCTTTGGAGCTAATATATGGTGATTATTGGCTGTTGTATGGAAAGACCTTCTTGAAGATTCTTTAGAAAGTCTCTCTTTTTTTTTTTTTTATTTCATGGGAAAAGTAACAGCAAATGGGATTGGAATGAAATTGGGGTAAATAATGACATAATTTTTGGGTGAACTATTCCTGTAACTGCATAGATTGAGGCAGAGTAAGCGTTTTCTATATGGTAAACTTTTTTAGAAATGCTGAAGGCCTTTCAACTGTGACTATTTATCTAATGAAACATTTAATAGAAAATCAATGCACAGGCATGTAATGAATTGATACTCAGAGTGGCTCTCAACAGGTTTCTCAGCATGATCAAGGATCTATAGGTGCCTCTACATGTGTAGCTGGTGTGAAATGTATACCAAATTGCAATTTTTCTTGAGATGGTAGTTCTCATTTTCACCTCTTAATCTGAATAAAAAAAAAAAAAAAAAAAAAATGAATATGTTTTCATATTTTCATATCGTTACATCTCAGTCATCAGATCTTCCATTTTGAAAGCAATTATTTTGTTGAACTGATAAATATAATGACTATAAATATAGTGACAGTTATGTTGAATTATTATTTATTTCTGGGAAATGAGTAGCATGATAATTTATTGTTACCAAAATGTTAATAAACAATGTTAGAAAATGAACATATATAAACAGTATATATATATATATATATATATATATATATATATATATATATATATATATATATATATATATATATATATCGTATTCACGTTAGTTCATGTTAACTAATGCTGTTAACTAACTAAGTGTTAAAGTGGAAATCCCATTTTTCACTTTTACTATTTTTAAAACTAATACTAATGGTAGGTTAAATTATGGGACATTCAGAAGAATGTTTGGACAGCAAGCAATAGGAAAGCCACATAATATTTCCAATGTGTACCTAAATCTCTCTCTCTCTTTCTCTCCAGCCTTCTCCATCTCCAGTGAGAACAGTCAAGTAGTGCTTATCGCTATCTCATCCGCTGTGGCCATCATCCTCCTCACTGTAGTGATCTACATTGTGATTAGCAGGTCTGTATGTCACTCAAACTGCAGTCATGCAGGGGGTTTAAGTGTGCCCATCTTGAAGCTGTCACTTTGATGTCTCAAGTCTCTCCCCAGGACCCCTGATCTCCCACCCTTCAGATATAAAACATGGAAATATGTGCCCCCTCACGTCGACCGCCTATACATAGTTCTAGATGATTCACTTGGCAGAAGCTGTATTATTTTTCCTGCCCCTGTTTTGCTGAACGTAACGGGCACGGTGAGAGTCAAGTGTCACGTCATGCAGAGAGGCTGATTTTGGCAGACTGCGGCGATGAAAGAGTGCATAAATCTACAGCTTATTATAAAACCTCAGAAAACTGTTATGCCTCATAGCAAAACAGTCAAGTTGTTCCTGGCAGACTTTTGTCTGTTAAGGTTTTGGTCGCTTTTGTACACAGTGTATGAATTATACGGGGGGTGGGGGGTGTTGTTCTCTCAAAAATGAAAATTCTATAATTCCATAATTCACATATGTTGTTCCAAACCCATATGTCTTTTTTTCCTCAATGGAACACAAAATAAGATGGAATGACTAGTCTTATTCACCATACATGTTCATTGTGTGTGAAAAGATGAAGAATGAATGGTGACTGAATGGTGACTGAGGCCTTCTTGACTTTCTTGGAATGGAAGATGTTATGCAGAATAATAGTCTTAGTGACCATTCACTTTCATTGTATCTTTTCCACATAAAATTAATGTGAATGGTGACTGAGACTAGACAGAGACTAGTCCATCTCGTTTTGTGTTTCACGGAAGATAAAAAAAGTGATGGAACAACATGAGGGTGAGTAAATGATGACAGAAATTTCATTGTTGGGTGAATTATGCCTTTGAGTTTTTCTGACGCAACCCAAATTGCCTTTTGGCACCCTAGCACAGTTATCCAAATGTCAACAGTCTTGTTTTTAACAAACCACTAGTTTTTTGTAAATCTATAATGAAGAGATAATGACAGTATTAATTATGTGTTTGCTGATGTACCTAAACTACTGATACAAATACTGATACCTCTTCAGATGAACGTGACAATGCAGAACTTTATTTTTTACTTATTTCATGGTGATTCAAGCCTTAATTAGGTGCCCCACACACACATACACACAGAAAAATCTTCACATTAAAGTCTTTAACAATAATTAATGCTTTTCATTACTTTAATTGGCAGGTTTTGTAGATACAGCAAGTCCAAACATCCAGATGAAAAGAGACTGCCCTTTGGCAATGGCCACTGTAAGTATATATCCCATAATGCTTTAGTCTCGCCAGTTTTCTTGTTCTGTCCAGGTGTTTAATTCCAATTCCTTACAAATGGTATAAAATCAAAACAAGGTTTTGCTGTGATATTTTAAATGTCAGACAGCCTACAAGACCCCAGTTACTGTGGAAGGTTTTTATAATATCCCATTGCTTCCAAATTACAGCGAGCCAATTGTCCATAGACTACCATTTTTCACACTGGCAGAGATACTGGGAAGGAAATTTAATGAAGCCCCCCACAATTTTTTCTTAGGTTAACCTGCATGAGGTGCCCTATAGGACTATAGCTTAGGTAACTGATTAGGGTTCATTATAGACCTTTCCATATTGAAACTCAGCAAAGCTTGAAACTTGTATTTCTTGACAACATTAGTTTCCTATCGTTAAGATTAAAATATTCAATATCTGCAATGAAATACAGTATTTTTTTTTTTTCCCACTGGACCTCTCAAGCATAGCAAATGTGGCTCACAAGCATTCATATTTTACAGTGGTGGCAAGGCAGCTGGATTGATATTCCTCATACATCCTGGTTAACCCGAACCCTAAGTAATAAACTTCTGCAATGAATTCAGCCCCAAACGCTTAAAGAGATAGTTCACCTAAAATTGAAAGTCCTGTTTTCCATACAATGAAAGTGAATGGGGTGAGTAAATGATGACAAAATTTTCACTTTGGGGTGAACTACTCCTTTTACAGCCTTAGGTTTGCTATCTATAATTTTAAAAACGTTTTATGTTACATGGAGCGTGTCTCCTCACGGGGGCCATGTTGAGATCACATGACAGCCAAATTCTGGGCACTTTGCCCTTTCTTGCTTATGGAATAAATTACTCATGTCTGACTGCAAATAGGACATTTCTACAATGGCATTGGTAACTGTAGACTATTGCGTTTGCATGATGCTATATCCATGCCACTAGGTGTCAGTATAAGTCAAAGGCCGCCATATCAACTAGCGCAACATAAACCAATAATTACTGAATGCACTTATTTTAGAAATGTATGATTTATTTAAAAATCTCCCATTGACTTGCATTGATAGAATGTTTGCCATTCTAAATATAACTGACAACTATTATGTCATTGGGATTTAAAAAAACTAGATTGTAATTGGTCCTTTCTTTATTGACCCCATTTCCACCTGGCATTAAGATGCATCTCAGGTGATCCGATCACATGTGGTCAACCCTAAATACAGGTCTAAATGAGCTCTAAAACGTTTTGTGATCAGATCACAAAAACCACATACGAATGTGGTCAAAAACGCATGAGACCAGATCGCATTTGAGGTGTAAACGCTAATCCATCCTGAATGCGTCCCGGCAGTAGTGACACACCACCCCTCATCTGTCAATCAACCACTGCACTAAAACAAGAGTTTAAACTTTGCAGGTTACGAGCGGCTTTAAAAGGAAATAGCAGTCCGATCGGAAAATCTTAAAAAAGCGGATGAATACACATTCACAAGAGCTTCAGTGATCTTCTTTTTTGTGTCTGATATCAACACAGATGACACCTGAAGCTCCTTTAATACAGGTAATCCACTAAAATAACGGATAATTCTGCTTGACAAATTGTGTTTGTGCTTAGGTTCAATTTCAACCGCATCTGGAAGAATCGCACTTCCTTTGTCTTTTCTGACTTTATAGCACTTTATTATCATGCAGTAACACACTGACATAGTGATTGATGTATGTCATCATGAAACAGAGACCCTCCCCTCCAAATCCGAACACAGGTGGTCACAGGAGACATATATAAGTGACCAGGTATAAACAGCGATGTGTGTCACCTAACCACATGTGATCAGATCACCCGAGATGCATCGTAAAACCAGGTGTAAACGGGGTCATTGCATCTATTTAACAATAATGTTTTTTCATGCTGAGTGCCATGACAACAGTAAAACAGTTCTGATGCAGCATTTCAGTTACGCAGAACCAAAGCCTAAAATCTAAATCTTGTGACCACTGGTATTTCCTTCTGGAATTGCAAATCTATTTTGTTTTGTTTTGTTCTCTCTCAGTGAGGCTGCCTGGCATCAAGACCTATGTGGACCCTCACACATATGAAGACCCGAGTCAAGCCGTGCATGAATTCGCCAAGGAACTGGAGGCGTCTTGCATTGCTATAGACAAAGTAGTTGGAGCAGGTAAGCAATGTTAGTTCTCACTCTTTTGGTGCAATGAAACAAAGTTACCTGCCCGGGACACAAATACACTTGTAACAAACATGGCAGGTGGTGTAAATGAGAATCATTTAGCGCCTCAGCTGGAGGAGTGTGGCTTTTGAGATGGGGAAAGAGTCCCTCCCAGCGCTCATCCGCACTGCCTCACTGCCGTTAATAGACTGCCTGCTGCCGAAGCAGAGGAGCATGGGTAAGCAGAGCACACCTCCGGCTGGGATATTAGATTTCACCCCCCACTGCTCTCTCTCTCTCTCTCTCTCTCTTCCTCCCTGCATCCCTGATGTCTTAAACAGTGGAGCACATATCAAGATAATGCCTCGTAATTCATAGCGCTGTTGACGATTCTGCAGCACCCAGCAAATAAAGGAACCATTCACTTTTGATATACCACCACAAAGCCGTCATACAAACACCAGGGCTTACACACTATAGATAAGTTCCGATCCCTGGCTCAGATGCCACTTCTATTGTATATTTGCATTTTTACAACTATCGTACTCTTTAAAAGCAACACAAAAGTGCCCAAAAGGGGATTCTTTAAAAGTGGGGGTTCAAAATCCACTTTTGAAAATGGTCCTATTTTACTTTTCTTTTCATTACAAATTACACTGTATTAGCAGCATAAAAATTTGAGTGGTTTTCAATGTGGACTCAGACTTTTGAACCCCAGTGTTCACTTGGACAGACTTGGAAAATGATCTATTTGCATGCTTTGGTAGGCCTTCATTTGTCTGCATAGCTTATCAGAGTGATCACCGCCAAGGATTAAGCCAGGTTGATATTTAAGATGGTCAAGATCATGTGTGAGTACTGGCCAAGTCCAACATGGCGGCTGTTTAGACAGCTTGCAATTATTCCGGCTAACTTTTTCCAGACATCAAGGCTGGATTGTACCCATTTCTCTAAACTTGCATGGGAAATAAAGTAATTGTACATAGAATTACACAAACAGGACACGGTCCTTGCCTGGATGTCTGTGTGGTGACATCATCTTTGCCTAAATGTCCATCCAAGTCTCTGTCAACCAAAAGAGGAGATCTGAACCCTGCTGAGCACTTTGAAGTTTTTCTTACACCTGTGCGGCTATGTGTGCTGGACGTCAGTTTGTGGCTAAGATCTATTCACTAGCATGCTACAATTGCCATCCTGCTAAGCCCCACCTTAAAGTTATAGCTCACCCAAAAATGAAAACTCTCATCATTTAATCACCCTGATGCCATGTGTATGACTTTCTTTCTTCTGCTGAACACAAATGAAGATTTTTAGAAGAATATTTCAGCTCTGTAGGTCCACACAATGCAAGTGAATTGTGACCAAAATTTTAAAGCTCCAAAATGCACATAAAGGCAGCATAAAAATTTATTCAAACGACTCCAGTGGTTAAATCAATGTCTTCTGAAGCAATCCAGTCAGATTTGGGTGAGAAACAGATCAATATATTATAGTCCTTTTTTACTATCAATCTCCACATTCACTTTCACATTCTTCTTCTTTTGTTTTTGGCACTTAACATTATTTGTGCATTTTGCCACCTACTGGACAGGGAGGAGAATTTATAGTAAAAAAGGACTTAAATATTAATCTGTTTCTCACTCACATCTATCATATCACTTCTGAAGTCATGGATTTAACCACTGGAGTTTTATGGATTACTTTTACGCTGCCTGTATGTGCTTTTTGGAGCTTCAAAATTTTGGTACCCATTAATTTGGATTGTATGGATTTACAGAGCTGAAATATTCTAAAAATCTTAATTTGCGTTCAGCAGAAGAAATAAAGGCATACACATCTGAGATGACATGAGGGTGAGTAAATGATGAAATATTTTGCATTTTTGGATGAACTATCCCTTTAAATGTTACATCTTTATATACAGTATATATTTTTTAATCTAAAGTGACTTGCAGTGTATTTATTATTTATTATATATTATCAGACACACTCATTTCTAAAGTAAGTCTTTAGAAGTTCTGTGTGTTTGGATAGTTTTAAGATGTTACAGAAATTATCCAAATAATATGGTAAAACATTGTTGCCGAAGCACTTATAATGGTGATACAAAGTACCCAGAGAGTATACAGTAAATGTGATATTTTCCCCCTAAATAAATCTTGACAAGTGCATGATTTTGTTTGCAGCCCTCATTCCCCAAATTAACATTTATAACATCAGTAAAGGTAAATAAATGTTAATAACTTAATGTTAATTGATTTATATATTGATTCTGGTCAAAGTATGATCTTAGTAAGAGTCCACATTGTCATAGTGAGTATGTTGTTGAAACAATAGGATACAGTTCTGTTCATTAACACTAATGTTATGTCAAAAGGTCATTTGCTAATGTAGATCCTATTGGCTTAATAAGAGTCTTTTCATCATGAAAATGCAAACCTCAATCTTAAATCTGACAACTACAAGGAGGTAACTTGAAATATGTTTTAATTAGACCATAATTCATAGTGCTTCTTACATTAACTTTTATTTTTTCTAAAATATTGTTTCTCACCAGGGGAGTTTGGAGAGGTGTGCAGTGGACGTTTGAAGCTACCATCTAAGAAGGAGATCTGCGTGGCCATCAAGACACTCAAAGCCGGATACACAGAGAAACAGAGGCGTGACTTCCTCAGTGAAGCGAGCATCATGGGACAGTTTGACCACCCCAACATCATCAGACTGGAGGGTGTAGTAACCCGCAGTAAGTAGCATTCCACTCACTCAGAATAATCACATTCACTACACCTAGGGGTGAAGGAACAAGCTGAAAGTTGGCAGTGACACATTATAAACCTTATCAGCTTGGCTCATGAATATTAATTAATAGTATAACATAACGTTTACCCAGTTGTCCTAACTGATTTAACAAAAGGCGCTATTCACAGTAGGAATACTGCTTGCGCGTCCGTGCAGTTCACCATCAAGGTTTCTACTTGGTCTTTAAGGTGTCATTTTATGCAACAGGCTACAGTGAATGAAAAACAAAGCTCTTAAAATATAACGTGATTTGGGATTTTTTCCCAAAAGTGAGGAGTACGAATTCATTCATTTCTAAAAGTATCCTCCAATTATAATGGCTGCTTCGCAGCAAAAACTAATTTTTATAATCAGTATTTCTGTCTTGTAAAAATATCTAGTAAAATATCTAAACATCCTTCAAAAAAGATCAATTTACTTATGTGAGACTTATTTTATTTATTTTTATTTTCCCATTGGCATTTTTCTTGTTTTAAGCAGTAATCATCACAAAATTTTGGAAGATTTATGCTTAAAAAAAAAAAAAAAAAAAAAAAGAAAAGAAATGATGTTCTCTTAATATCTTATGCCAGTTTGCTTCTCAACTAAATGTAGGGATGTTTAGATATTTTTTACTGGAAAACAGTAAACAAAAATGGCAGTGTAAGCCTACAGAATATCTAAGGAACATCTTTCCCCAGTTTAGTTTGAGTTGTGATGAATAACTTCATGCCATTTTCCATTCTCATGTATTATCCGACATGTTAAAAAAAAAAAAAATTTTCCCCACTGCATTTATATCAGTAGCATGTAATAACTCTCTGTGCTGTTCGGTGAGTTTAATCCATTCAGAAGATTAATTTATCATATTTAGATTTTTAGAGATTTGGAGTTAGTTCAGCGCTCATCCTTTTGGTAGTATCTCTTATAAACCATTAGCTGTTTCCAGTTATAGAATATTAGTGAATGTCATGATGTTGGCAAATCCCTTGCATAGTAAAGCCATTGTGTTATTGACCTCTTTCTTGTAATGTTGGGCCAATATCCAGCGCAAGAGACAATTCACATAGGGCTGTAAATCACCTGGTTTTAAATCTTGCTATATCAATCTATTATATATATATATATATATATATATATATATATATATATATATATATATATATATATATATATATATATATATAGCATGATCAAAGCAAAACTCTCTAATCCATACCACAATCAATCTCAGGGGGATCTGTGGGGCCATATTCACTGATTGCTTATTTTTTTTCTTTCCATGGGGTCTTTATGATTTCATAAATATATAAAGAAAGAAATCATTTGTACTGTAATCTTCAATCGCACTTCACCTTACCTGACTTCAAACAGACTTATTCCGCTAGTATTAGTATTTATACTAGAATAGTATTTAGCAATTTAATTGTTGTACTTCATTCCCTTTCTAAATGTTAAAAGGTGTTTAATTTCTGTCACTATAGCATCATCAAATGGATTTGAAAAAAGTATGAACATTTTTATACAGTTTTCCCAAACACTCTCCCCATCTTCCACTGGTTGCACAAGCAGATAATCCCTCCACAATCTGATGCCATTAGTTTAGCCAATGTTGCTGTGTTGGGCTGAACGGGATCCTCAAACAAATACAAATGTGTTGAAAGTGCCTTAGAGACACTCTACACATTAAGATGGGATAAAAGAAAGTATTTAATATATACATGCAGTATATATATATATATATATATATATATATATATATATATATATATATATATATATACACTGTAAATATAGCATATATATATACATACATACATACAAATACTGTATACACAGTATATGTAAGTTTTTTTATTAAAAGATGCTGTACTCCATTGTAAAGCACAGTCAGCTGATTTATTTTAGTCAAGTAGTCAAGTCTTTTAAATGAAGTATTAGATTTCATTCAGGCAAACAGTTTATATACTGTAATATATATATATATATATATATATATATATATATATATATATATATATATAAATCCTTACATTCCTTACACAGGAAGGTTTGAAAAACATTGTGTTCCAGGCCAAGTTGCACTTCAATCTTCTTTAAGTAGTATTCGGGAAGGAATGTAACAGTTTCCTTTCATGTCTATAATTCCTCATAAAATGAGCATTATGTGTGATGAATAAATCTTACAGTGCTTAAAAGTTCTTGACTGTAAATAATGAGAAACTTAATTGTAAACGACCATCAAATTTGGCTGTTGCTGGGAAGGAATGGGGGACTGTAAAATGTGTATGTGTGTGCTGAGGGAGGTGGTGCTCTTTTTAGCGTGTGATTGAAAATAGGTCTGGGGTAGAGAGTTTGGGCAGTGGGGTTGGTTGGCATGTGTCTCCTGTAGCCTCTGACGTGACGTGATTTATTAACTCTGCCCTGTTCATTCTTAATAATCCAGAGACTTTCACACCCCATTTAACCTGCTGCTTTTGGCCATGCGTTAGACAAAATATTTGTGGAGCACCATTTGCTGCTTCACAGAGACAGAGGGCCCGGAATACTGATTACGAGCAGGACTTCAGGATCAAAAGTTTACAGGAGAGATGTGCAGATTTTGGAAGAGGGATTTTTTTGCTATCATAAACTATAAAACCTCTCAACTGAAATCCAAAGGTCAGTTAATCATAGTTTGCTTTAAGGTTTTAACTATATTTAACAGTTCCTTTCACTGTCTGCAGTAAAAATAGCATATGTTTTTATAGAACATACTGGGAAGCATCACTTTGACAAGTAATAGTGCGTTCACACATACAGTGATTTTACTGCTAAAAGTCGTCGAGTGGCTGTATTGTGGTTTAGATGGTAACCCACATTCTATGAAAAGTCTTGTGTTTGTTTGGAGTCCTGCAGCAGCCCTACATCCACCCCTAACCCTAAGCTTAATAGCAGCGAATGCAAATCTTTCCAGAGCTTCACAGAACAAGGGGTACCATATAGACATGCCCATTTAGACTGTATTTATGTGCGTTGCTACTGCTGAATGCCTTAACATTTCTGAGGGGCTGCACAACTGGCCATATAATTTGTAAATCTAATTTCAAATGGAATGTATTGCCAGTAAAATAAGATATAATTTTAATCTGACAAGGTATCAAAATTAGATTTTTAATTTGACTTCTTCATCTTGTAGTTCATTAATAAATGAAGACATAACTTCCATTTAGGGGTGATTTATCCCTTTAAGTCACCCAAACTCTTTTGACAGCAAGTGAAAATGCATCAGCATTTTCATAATTTGCACAATGTTGCTCTTCTCCAGTCATTTTAATTGCACATTTTTCAGAAATAGCATTCATTACAGTGCTGAACTCTCAGCCTTTAGGCTGTTGGCAGGAAAAAGAAAATGACTACTGCACATACTGTACACATCGTGACCACATGGACTGGTCATCAAGTGACTCTTGATATAAAGAGTCGATTTACGTAGGCTTTGAAATAAGGCACAGATAAAGGGTAGATGATAAAAACTGTAATTTACGAGCAGTAGGAAGAAGAAAATAAAGCTGTCAGACAGTGACAGTTGACCTTGTGGTCCGTCCAAGTTCAGCCGAGCCTCTTTTCATCCTGCAGGAAACGCTCATTTAGCTGCAGCCACAGTAAGTCATGGTTATGATAGCTGACCCACTGTGTCAGAGGTGTCATGTGAAGAGGTGCACCTCTGCACATAGAGCCCTGCTCTTATTATGGGGTTTAGACTATGTCTCTGTGATGTGTTGAAAGCCTGGTGTGTAGCCATCAACCTGATCTGTTCACCTTCTCAAACTCTATAAAAAAATTTAGCTGCTCAACCTGGAGCCATTTATAACAGCCATATGTGCCAGCACTGGAAACTATGAGGGTGAATCTCACATAAACCTATCAAGAACACACCTAGGTCACATTTCACCCCAAAATCAAGCCTGCTATTTACATTTTAAGGACCATAAGGACTTTTTGCATTGTGACATTATTTGACAATTTGACCACCAAATTCTTAAAGGAATAGTACATCCAAAAATGAAAACTCTCTTATAATTCACTCACCCTCATGCCATCCCAGATGTGTATGACTTTTTTCTTCTGCAGGACACAAATAAAGATTCTAAGAAGAATATATCAGCTCTGTAGGTCCATACAATGCAAGTGAATGTGTACCAAAATTTTGACTCCAAAAGCACAGTATAAAAGTAATCCTTAAGACTCCAGTGGTTAAATCCATATCTTCAGAAGTGATATGATAGGTGTGGGAGAGAAACAGATCAATATGAAAGTCCTTTTTTACTATCAGTCTCCACGTTTACTTTCACTTTTACGTTCTTCTTCTTTTGTTTTTGGTGATTTGCATTCTTCGTGCATATCGCCACCTACTGGGCAGAGAGGAGATTTATAGTAAAAAAGGACTTAAATATTGATCTGTTTCTCGCCCACAGCTATCATATCACTTCTGACGATATGGATTAAACCACTGGAGTCTTATGGATTACTTTTATGCTGCCTTTATGTGCATTTTGGAGCTTCAAACTTTTGGTCACCATTCACTTGCATTGTATGGACCTACAGAGCTAAAATATTCTTCTAAATATCTTTGTTTGTGTTCAGCAGAAGAAAGAAAGTCATACATATCTGATGGCAAGAATTTTCATTTTTGAGTGAACTATCCCTTTAATTCTCATCAGAATGCACCCATACTTTTTACTTTTGAGTTTTTTTTTATTTTATTTTTTATTGTCATTATTGTCAATGCTTGTAATGATTCTCACTAGATACTCATTACTGTGATAAAGTATTTTTGGTAACACTTTACAATAAGGTTCTGTTTGCTAACATTAGTTAACTACATTTGTTAACATGAATAACAATAAAAAATTATTTTACGGCATTTATTAATCTTAACCAAGAATAATAAATCCTTTTAAAAATATTGTTTATTGTTAGTAACTAATGTTAACAACTGGAACCTTATTGTAAAGAGTCACAATAATTTTTTACTGTATTATTCATATATTACTGTAATACATATACATAATACAGTATGTATACATTTTATATATATATATATATATCAGCATTAATTAAAGGCAGTACAACAAATGTTACCATTACGTATTAATACTTCAGAATTTAAATAATATATAATAATTTAATAATTAAAATTTTGGGTGAAAATGTGCTTAATTGTCATGAAAATAATGTCTCACCCCTACAACATTTTAATTAAATTAAAAAATAGCTGTCATTTTCTTTTCATTTTATTTATTTCTTTAGATTTGTTTGTGAAATATGACCCAGCCAATTTCTTGACAGGTTCCGTTCACCTGTAAATCTCTTCTCGATGTGTTCAGTGTCATTACTGAAACAACTCTGAAAGGCATTATATTGAACATGAAACAAAAATCTAAACATAAGATCTAACTTGACCATACCTTTGAATATTTTTTGAAGATTCTGTCTTAGAAGACTTTATTTCTAGGAATGCTCATTAGTTTGCAAATTTGGTCATTTAACCTTCCAACAGAAATTACACCATTTCAGGAAAGCACAGCTAAAATTTGGCACATCTTTTCTCGATTAGAGTGAGACATGTTTGAATTCTGTCTCTCCTCAGGTAAGCCTGTGATGATAGTGACTGAGTACATGGAGAATGGCTCCTTGGACGGCTTCCTGCGGGTGAGTGTGACACACTGAACACATTTAATGAGACTCCATTATCTATGATCATAGGAAAAGCACAGAGGGCTCATCTTAAAATCATTTAAAAACCCATCTGCCTCTTACCTTCTCCTCTTTCTCTCAGAGTACCGCTTATCACAGCATGTCTTCAATTCTCCCAAGGTCTCCGAACATTTTATTCTCATTTATACAAATAGACACAAATTGCTCTCCACTGGCTCACCTATGTCTCTGTTTGCTGCGATTTTTAGATGGTGCTTTTGTGTTCATTACGTCGCCTAAATTCATCACATTCGTATTCATTGCCAAAGAACAGACCTCTGTCAATAGACACTGACATTACCTGTGTTTTATCTGCTTTGTAATGTCAGAATTTCACTTGATCTGCACAATGGCCTCATTCTCTCACACAGAACAGGCTTGTGTTCAGAGAAAAGCTGATGGCACAATTCATGAATAGGGAATAAAATTGGGCCTGAAATTCCTAAAAAAAAGTGTTTATTATTTATTTTTCACCAAATGGTCAGTAAAACGAGGTGTTTAACTCTCAGCACACTTTAAATAATATGAGCTGTTTTATTTTCTATGCATTTTTTATAAGGTTTGCGATTTTTGCAATACTGTTACCAAAATTGCCACATAAATTTAAAGAAAAAAATATTTGTTTGATTTTTTTTTTTTTCTAACAATAACAGAGTTGAATGAATTGAAATTGATAAATACAGTCAACATAACAATGTTTTGTAGTCCTCACAAAGACATGGTATTTATGGGATTTTTCGTGGGACATCAAAGTATGTCGTATTTGTGGAAAGTGCCTGATAGAGAGAGAGGTTTTGCTTGTGTGTTTGCTGAAACAGCACCATGGAGACTGCCATGCCGCCTGCTAGCCCAGCCATGCCAGTTAAACAGCCTGGACACGCTCTGTCCTTCACATGACTCTCTTTTAGCCCATCACATGCACTGCAAAAATAAACAAGCAAACAACAGGCTGTGGGATGGCCCATCTGAAAAGTGCTGATAAATGCGCTAATGAGCTCATTAAATGGGTCAGCTTAACCTTTGGCTGTGGCCATCCTGTCTTGGCTCTAATACACCTGACATATGAATTTATCAGCCTTGTGTAATTTTTCAACAGTTTACCACCAGCAGGGCGTGCCAGACAATCTGCTATCCGTAGGACAAAATGAAAACACCAGACTTTGATGCATTGGATGGACCTTGTAGTCATTAAAATAACAAAAACAGAAAATAGGTTAAAATCTATTTTTTCAGGGCTGATGTTGTCCCTATTTAGAGGTGCACAAATGGGTCCAGTGTAGAGTTTTGAGAGTCCAAATGTCTAGATTTAGGCACTACAGTGCCTGTTAAATATAATGTGTGTGTGTATTATAAAGCACTGCAGTAGGATTCAAGTTGTAAAAATCCAATTCATTTCCTCCATAGAGAAATAGATTTTTAAGAATAACATATAACCTCCTGAGACCAGAGTGTGACTGCTGTGTGCATTTTCCATTTCCTTTTTTAGCACCTAATAAACATGCAAACATGCATTTTCCTAAAAATGGATGGCAACATGTGGACAGCGGGACTAAGTTGTGAAATTCTAAATAATACCAAGCTAAAGAAAGTCAGATTTTTTTAAACAAATTGTTTATTATGTTTCCAGGAGTGTTGGTTATTCTTGTTTTTGAGATGTTACAGACATTACAGAAATCAGAAATTAGCATAATTAAATCTGATTTAAAGTAATGGCCAGCATCATCCAATCACTGCCAACCATGTTAAAGTAAGATTATACATTATAAATTCTGAATCTATGTACTGATTATCATTGTACCATGTCTGCCAAACATGTTCAGTGGTCCAAACATCATCTGCAGCCTGAAACTTTTGGTCGAATTTTAGGAGTGAATGTACTTAGCTGCATAGAGAGCTATAGGATGTTTCCTTGCTTCCTATTTAGTGAATGATTTAACCTCCAGTGTGCTGTCTGTCTGCACTAGACTCAGCAAAGTTCGAAATGCACATTAGTTTCATCCTAACTCCATATAAAACCTCTGAAAGCAAAACTGTTCAGCTTTTGGATGAATCCATTGGTTCTCAGTGTGATAATGCACAGTAAATATAGGATTTTTAAGGAAAAAATTCACAATAGTGTACATTGTGTTTAGCAGTCCTGCGTTTCACGATTAATCACTCAAATTTAAAAAATGGCTTATCGTACGAAACTAGACACTCTAATCTTTTGACTCAAACAGGTTTCAATGTAAAAACTTAATAAGGTGTCTTACAAGATGTTATGTTGTAGTTTCTCCCAAAGACAAACTCCGCTGTGATCAGCGGTATGTTGTTTTGTCACATAACTCTGTATGTCGAAAGTTTAACCTTTTACTGAAAGCCCAGAGTCTTCTAAACTGATATCAGTTGGTTTAAATGAATTTCAATTACGTGTTGCATATAGCAAAGCCAAAATACAACATCCAAGCATGTGTCTGCTGGGTCGCATGAGGATAAACCTGTCAAGACACACCTATCATGAGTTCTGAGATTGTTAAGCGATGATTTATGTTTCTGTAGAAGCACAAAGTCAGTGTTTTCATTTTCATGTTTAAAAAATCTTATCTAATTGCCAAATTCCTGATGAAGAATTACACTCCCCATAAACTTAATTACAGATCAGCCAATCAGAGTGATTGCTCTTACTATTGAGACTCAAACTACTAACTTATTTTACAGTAATCTTTAAGTGGTATTTTATACTTTTATTTAATGACTAACAGTCAATCGTTTTATAAAGTACACTTGTTTTTAGGTAATTACATCATTTGCAGTGCTCCATGGGTTTAGTAGTTTAGAACCTGTCTTTTTTTCAGATTTTGCTTTGAATCTAGGGTTGTAATTTTGTGATTCATCTCGGAGTTGGTTGGTTTTGTTCATGGCTTAAAACTCTTTATTAAAGAATATTATGAAATGCCTTGAATGGGGAAAAAAACACTTCCAGAACCAAGACCGCTGAAAACGAGGACAGACACTGTTGCACTCTATATTGAAATGAGCAAAAGCATATTATTAAAACAACCTGAGCAAACAAGGCGTGGAGTTAGCAGGACCTTTCTGAACTGCATTCCACGTGCGTCTGCACAGGATCCCAGAAACGAGAGAACGGTTGCAGTGTTCTGCAGCAATTTCCTGCGCAATGCAGCCTGGCCTGCACTCTATCAAAGCGAGCTGTCATCCTCCCCTGAATACGTTTCCTCTGCACTGCTCATGTCACTATTATTAGCAATCCTTTGAACCTCTGTGAGCTCCTTTCTCTTCCAGGTGGTCCAGGGTTTATTTTCATCCAAACTTAGTTTGTATGCAGTACATAAACACTCACATAGAAAGAGAGTGATAAATAGGTGGGCAGAGATGAAGAAGGAGAAAGAGAAAAAACTAATTACACACTGGATATATGTTCAAAAGAAATATTTGAAAAATTAAAATTCTTGTACTTTTTTCCGTGGAAAACAAATGAGAAATTCGTAAGAATGTACTGGTCGCTCTGGTCCAGTTAGTTCCATAAAGGGGGACTGGAGCTTTCAAGCTTCAAAGCACCATAAAAGGTATTAGTTAAGTTGTTCAAATGTCTTGGGCACCAGATTTCAAGTAATCTGAAGCCATATGATAGTTTTAGGTGAGAAACAAGCCGATATTTAAGTCGTTAATTACAGCAAATCATAAAGGAGAGTTAGGACAGAAAATAAAAACTTACATTTTGGTCTTTTTCTCACCCAAAGCTTCCGTATGTCTTCACAAGACTTGGAGTATAATGCAGGATTCGTATGAAACACTTTTATGATACTTTCAGGGTCCCTTTCTAAGCTTTGAATCTCTAGTCACTATTCATTATAACTGTATAGAAAAGAGTACATTCTTCAAAATGTACTGTAGGAAGACAGAAAGTCTTGATGTGTGTGATTAAATGATAACAGAATTTTAAGTTTCAGGTGAACTGATCCTTAAAGACTGCAGTTTGCCTGTTTTTGGTAAAGAAAGCAATTTCTCCAGAGCTCCCTGACAAATCAGTGCTATCTCACTCATCCGGCCAATCTCCCCCTCTTTTACTGAAGCGCTTCCTCCCCTGGTGTTTATCTCCAATTCCTGAACATACCATTCTTCATATAAAAGGCCTATTCACACCCACCATTGTAAACACTGCAAGCCTGCCAGTGGGCTGCAGTTCAGATATTCAGTTGCTTATGTATTCTTGTGTACATCCTATTAACTAGGGATAAAACAACATATTTTTAAAATGAACTACAGTAGTCGGTGGGTTGCCTGAACCACTAGTCGACTAGTTAGTCTTAAGGAAGCCCTGTATAATCAGGCTGGATTTGGGTTCACCAGACCCCAATCGCACACATTTTTTAGGGTGCGTTTACATGAGATGTGATCTGACGTTCAGCTAGACAGTGTGCCAAAAGAATAGAAAAGAGTTGAACTATTTAGTTGAACTATTTTTAACTTGACATGCCATCTTAAAAATTAAATGCTTTTGATGGGGGTGCTCAGAATCAGCGCAAGATGCAAAGCAATTGCCAAAGATGTCTGTCTGAATATGTATGGCTATAGCAGCGGTGAATGAATTTAAAGACGCAACTTTTCCGAGAGGGTTTTACCAACATTGTCTAACAGCTAAAGCATGCTGCTGCTGCTGCCAGCACAAAAGCAAGACTGCTAAAGACATCAACATTTTATATATATATATATATATATATATATATATATATATATATATATATATATATATATACCACAGGTCTGTTGAATGCTTGATTTTGATTGGTTGACAGACGTTCTAAGGTGTGCAATTATTTTTCAAGTAAACGCACGGCTATGAAGTAGTTCCAGGTCTTGACCGTATAACGGTTCCATATCACTTCACCAAATTACTTCAATTATTTCAAAGATCCCTACAGGCTACCACAACAAAATAACCATTTAAAACAAAAACATTGGTTAAGTACATTGGATAAGAATGACAAACAATGTCTGTAATATCCTAAATTTATTTCAGTTTCGACTGAAAAGCGTCCTTGGGCTCCCTCTTTCTTTCTCTCTCTCTCTCTCTCTCTCTCTCTCTCTCTCTCTCTCTCTCTCTCTCTCTCTCTCTCTCTCTCGCTCTCGCCTCACCCACACACACACACACACACACACACACACACACACATGTTGGTGCAGCTATCATTATGAGGACTCTCCATAGACATAATGATTTTTATACTGTACGAACTATAGATTCTGTCCCCTAACCCTAACCCTACCCCTAAACCTAACCCTCACAAAAAACTTTCTGCATTTTTACATTTTCAATAAAACATCGTTTAGTATGTTTTTTAAGCAATTTGAATTATGGGGACACTAGAAATGTCCTCATAAACCACATTTATAACATTATACCCTTGTAATTACCAGTTTGTAACCTAAAAAAATGTCCTCGTAAACCACCCAAACCCACCCACCCACCCACACACACACACACACACACACACACACACACACACACACACACTCTCTTTCTCTCTCTCACACACACACACACACACACACACACTACCTTGTCACTCCAGTGCCTAAAAGCAGCGCATCCTCCGTTGTAAGTTCTAAAGTTATGTTTTCGAACTAGCAAAGAACACTTAAGCTGTATCAGAGCAAGATGCTGAATCCGTGGCGGATGAAAGTAGTTCCACTCACAAGAGTGTTTTAGGGATAAAAACCATAAAATGTCTATATACATATATATATACTGTAGGCCTATATATAGGAAAAGTCTAGATCTCACTACTTGACTGGGTGAGTTGTTGAACGACTAGTTCACTAGTTGACCAACGTCACCCATGCCGACTACTCACTTTATATTCTTCAACAAGTTGCCACCCACATGGATTAAACCGGAAAAGACAGTCAACGAGTCAAACTCAACTTTATTAAATCAAGGATCTGCTCTTCTAAGCAAATTCATTACCCGAGACCTGAGACAGAGTGAGCTCATGACAGATGTCTTTGGAAATGTCAGGCAATGTTTTGAGATATGAGTCACCATTGTTCCATTGTGTTTTTTTATTTCCCATAGCATGACTTATGTTTATACTGTAGATATAAAACACCTTATTTGACTTTTCCCTTTTTCCTGTGTCTGTCAGAAACATGACGCACAGTTTACAGTGATTCAGCTGGTGGGCATGCTGCGTGGCATCGCATCTGGTATGAAGTATCTATCGGACATGGGTTACGTGCACAGGGACCTGGCCGCTCGGAACATCCTGGTCAACAGCAACCTAGTGTGTAAAGTGTCAGACTTTGGCTTGTCCAGAGTGCTGGAAGATGACCCAGAAGCTGCCTACACGACAAGAGTGAGTCAGCATATACCATCTAACACTTACCCTTTCTTGCAGTGCATCGTTTTAAAGTACAAAAACAAATTGGTATGTGTTTTATGTAGAGCTGTCAATCGATTAAAACATTTATGGAATTAATTACATAATACTTTGATTAATTAATCGAATTAATCACTAAAAAGGAGAAACTGTTAAGACCCATGGCTGACCAATGCCATAGTAGCTCACTATGTCCTCTCAGCCAGCCTGTCTGACAGAATCTTCATTCCCCACGATTAATGACCATATTCATCTCTCTCATCCTTAAGAGCAGCATTCCATTATCAGAGGAGATAACTAATACATAAATACACTTAGAGTTCCACATAAATCCACAGCATGTGAGGCATGGAGAATTATTGCTGCTTAAATTACCAATACAAGTGTCACATAACATAAGTGTTACACAGATATATGGCATATGCTTACACAAGTCCAATGTGTTATTAGTTAGATGAACCCAAATTTGTTGTCAATAATTTTCTTGTGTCCGACAGCAGTTTAACTTCCAATGTAAATGTATGTCTCCACAGTTACAACTAGACCCCCCACCATAATGCTCCCTATTATGTTGCCTCATTGTGTGGCTGTAAGAACCACAAACCCACAAGAACATTGGCTACCTTCACCCTCCCCTTCTATTAAACCCAATGGATACGTTCAGAGGTTGCACTAGAAAAAAATATTTATCTGTCACTTTAGATGGACTGAGTTGTAAAATTTCCGTCATGGTCTATTTTTATCCGTCATACTTGTTTTCATTTTATAAGTACTACATTCAGGGGCGGAGCATCCATTATAATAGCATATACATGACAGTGGATAGGCTTAATGGTATTTTTGACTCCCCAAGCGCAAGTCTGGTGAAACCAAGGAATTAATGGGTGAAAGTAGCTACCTGTCAGTCAACCACTGCACTAAAACAAGATTTGTAAACTTTACCGGTACGTGTGGCTTTTAAATGAAATAACCGTCCGATTGGAAAATGCACAGGTTCATGGAACCTCTTCAATGTGCATGATGCCTAAAGTCACAGATGAGAAGCACACGCACCTCTGAAGCTCTAATGCAGGTACTCCTCTAAAATAACTGACAATTCTGCTCTAAACGTAGGCTAATGTTTGCACTTAGATTAAATGCAAGTAATTGGCTGAAATGAATTGCTGCTTTTTCATGCTTACATTTTGCTACTGTACTTTTTTGTGCTTTATTAATAAAGTGACACACTGATCATGCAGTAAAACGTAATGACTGATATGCAGTCAATTAATCAGATCTCTCCTCGAAATCCAAACACAATTGGGCACACATACTACCAGGTGTTAATGGTGATGATGCCTGTTAATACGCATCTGTGACGAGGAGGAGGGCGGTGCCGGGCCGTGACTACGCACGCCCGGCCCCAATCAGGCTAATCAGCTGAGGAGAGGGATAAGTGTGGCGAGATCGGCAGTTTGAGAGGGAGAGAGCCATACGCAGCTGCCGTGTGTTTATGTTTGTGACTTTTTGTTTCATTAAACGTTATTTTGATGGTTCGTCCGGTTCCCGCCTCCTGCTTTCCATTGAACCTTGTCACAGCATCTTATTACCAGGCAATAAACAGAGCACACACACGCAGCGGGAGTGTGTGTGAGAGAGACACTGAAGTCAAAACTGATGCACTAGGTGAAAATGTTTTCTTATTTTTAATCTGTCAAAATGATGGACAGCATTTGAAATTTTCCATCAATCAAATCGGTAAATGATGGAGAATTTTCGGTTAACACAACCCCTGGATACGTTGTGTCACGTTTTAGAATACATTCATTAGCAGTAATCTTGCAGAGACTGTTTGTACTCGCTCAATGTGGAGGCCCGTGCACAAGTGGGTTTATTTTTTGAGGGATTGTGTTTGGAGAATGAGGGGTAGGAACTGTATGGCTTGACCAGGTTGCTGGTTGGCTTTGGCTCTATACCCTGTTATCTCTTCTTCTACCTCTATCATGAAGGTTGAGTGTCGAGTTACCCCAGCAGCCCAGCTGGGTAAATACAACACATGTCCTCAGAGGACCCTCTGTACATGAAACAAGTCCAATGAACTTACAGAGCTGAAGACAGGATTGGTGAAGCTAGAGGCATACCACAAATCTGCAAATCATGAGACAGGGCCCCGCCCACGAGTAAAGACATCATGCATAAGCATTTGTATTGGAGCTTAAATAGCATTATTTTGCCTTTTCTTAGCTCTAATGAAAATTGTCTGTTCATTTTTCTAGATTTCTGTCATTTAGAAAGTCTGTCATTTAGCTAACTATAAGCTAACATTTTGAGTTTTCAAGTATTTCTGAGAGGTTTTTGAGTAAATATTATGTAAAATAAGTGTTCATTTAAATTTCTAAATTTTGAGTACACAAAATGACAATTCTGTTAATTTATCTCGTTTTCTATCAATAAACTGTAGCCTATTACATTTATTGACATTATATCAGGCAGTGTTTCCCCTAGGATTGTTTTCAGCAGCAGATCCATATTAACATGCACTGGTGGAGGAATAGCTTAAAATGATATTAGAATCATTATAGATGGGTTATTCATTTTTCCCTTGTCATGAGTGTGTTTATTTACTGGGAGCTTTTGACACTTAAAGGGCTGTGGAAGTCCAGATAACTGTAGTAGTAACAGACAAATAATGAAATGCCTCAATGCAGAAAATTACTTGCACTATTTTTATTAAACATTAATATACAAATAGATAATATAAACCTATGTAACAGAACATAAACATATTACAACTATCAACACTACTGAATCACTACACTAATGGTTCTCAACTGGTTTAACTTGTATTTAATGTAGCCTGGGTGACATTTTCTTTTATATTGCATGGTTTTGCTCATGGTTTTCAAGAATTAAGGGCACGTATCAAGTGCCATTATTTTTGTTGCTGAAGTTGAAGATACAGGCGTTATTTAGAAGATAAAACGTTATTTTGGCGAAAATCAAAGTGTTGCTCTTTTCCACCTGAGTGCTTTTTAGCATGTTGGGGCTGTCTACTGTTTGAGAGGTTTGACTTCCTCCATAGCGCTTGAACCCAGAAAATTCTCACTAGAATTCAAATGGGTTGCATCTGTTTTGTGGTCTGCGCAGCGATATCGAGGGAAGTCCGATGTGTGCTCCAGAGATACAGATCATTGGCTTCAAAACCAGGCTTAAGTCGGAATGTGAAAATATTGCATTGCGGATGAGAAGCATATTCAAGGGTCGGTTTTACTACTCTTCGCGCTTCATTCACTCCCATTCAAACGCGTCCGAATGTGGGAGACCGGAAACGCAACATCGTGTGAAGAAATTTCGTACTACGCTTCGTATCGAAGCTCAAGTTTGGTGAACTCGTGAATCAGTATGTCGAGAGAACACGTGACCAATAGAAGATTAAAACATCACACAATGACCTCTTGGCTCAATACAATGAATACATATTTCAAAGCTGTGTGTTTATTTTTGCAGGAAAGTGAGTAGACAATATATTTTTATATTTTAATATGATATAATTTGTTATTTTATGTTATATTATTTGTTATTATATGTATAATTTACTTACACCAGAAGCCCTCCCGTGTGACAACATATCTTGGTCTGTCGCGTTATCCAAAAAATATTTGCGTGCTCAAAGCCTAGTGTGACCGGCCCTTTAGCACATATAAACCGCCAAACTCGAGACTGCAGCGCTGGTAGGCTGAATTTAGCAGCAGTGGTGAGCTGATAGCAGCGGCAGTAGGCTGTGTTGGGCCTCATGTATTCAGATAGAAGACAAAGGCAGACCTAACACAGTCGTAAAACCTAACTCAGGCCCCCACATACCAAGTCGTAAATCTTACTGATAAAAACTGCGCCAAAATCAAACAAAGGGAGTCCAAAACAGACTACAAATCCCATGAAGCCTTGCTCACTAAAGGATCGAACTCTCAACTCCTATTGGATGAGGCACACGACAGAACGCACCTCAACCATGACATCATCAGGAGTAGAAATACCTCTGAAATGCTTCCGGGATTTGCTTCCAGCAACTTTGCTTGCCGTGTGTAGACGCAGCTCATCGCTGCTCTCAGGTGCAGCTTCGTGGCACAATGAAGTAACGTCTGACTTGAAACTGTGGCCATACAATCTCCATCTTGCTGGACGAGTTGAGATTACTCTGTGTTCAACCGAACACTCTAACGGATCCGAAGGAGACCGCATCTTCATCCGTTTGCCTGCAGAAGTGAAGAGATTAAAGATTTCTCTTCCATCTTCAATCAAGTCGACATTTCTGATTTCTCCGCTAGCCCGCCGAGAATCAGCAGCTGTACCGTCCGCCGACAGAGCAAGAAAACGGCCTCCCGTCATCACCCGAGCCTCGAGGAACCGAGTCTGAGTTAAAGGACGGATGAACACACATTCTGCATCCTCATGCAATTCAAGTAAGAGGTTTACATCTGGGCAGAGATAGAATATTATAGTGTGTTATTCTTGTGTTTCAAGGTTTCTGCTTGTACAGTTTACGGACCGCCATGTCTGCTCATTATTAATACTCAGGGTATTAATTATCACGAATTTGATTTGCTGTATTGTGGTCCAACCAAATTGGACTGTTGTGCATTTTCGCCATCGTGGGTGAGACCAGCAAACTGAGTTTATCCATTAAAGAATCAAAGAATGCTGGACTGTTTACGAGCCATCCACCGCACCTCTGAGTGATAAACTAACAGCTGCTTTCTCTCCCACGATCGCGAAATCGGCTTTGGGGCCGTCACTTAATTCTCTTTCTCTCTCGTACTAACCACACACACGCGCGCAACCCCTCACAAACATTCTGGCACACATTTTTGGCTTGTAGATAGCTTCGTGCTAAAGCTCAGCTTTGTCCCTAAGCTATCGTACAAGCGGATACACGCGGTAACTGGTTTCTCTCCGCCCACATTCGTGGTCATATTCCCTTGCCGGAAGTCTCGCGTGACATACTCTCCACGAGAGTCACGTCCGCCATTTTGTGCGTGTCCCTCCTTACACACACACACACACACCCTCATGTGTTATAGGATTATTTTGATTTCCATATCTAATCATATCACTGTTTAGTTTGTGGTTGTAAGTCGGAAGTTTATTGACTGCATTGTATTCATTATTAATTGATATTACTGCATAAATAAAATTTGTTTATATTACAAAGAGAAGTGTTTTGGTTTGTTTTGCATACGCCTGTGTCATGCTGATGGGATGTCAGTGCTCGGATTCAAGCCTTCATTCATTGTTTTTTTCCCAAAAATCGATATTCTTCGGATGTTGATTTTCCTAAGAAAACAATCTAATATTGAGACTGTTATACTATCTGGTTATTAGTCCCTGATTCCAGGGTGGTGCCCCATCAATGTTAATCCTTATTAATATTCTGTTGATTTGTGATAATTGATAATTATCTTTGATAATTGTTGAACTTGAATGATCAATAAGCTAGTGTTAATTTTAATTAATGTTTCATCGATGTTAACAATTAACGATTATCTTTGATAATTGTTGATTTAAAGGATTAAAAAAAAGCTAACATTGATTCTCATCAATGTTCTATTGATTTTAATAATTAATAATTATCTTTGATAATTATTAATTATTGCTAATAACCAAACCTGCTCCTAAACGGAGCACACTACATTTACTGTAGCCCCATATGAGGTTTTAATGAGTTAGATTCAATTAATTAATTTCAATATTAATTAATAACTAAAGAAATAATTATTCATTATTTCTGATAGTAACACTGATCTAAACAACCAGTAAAGCCCTACAGCTGAAAGCATATAGAGAAAACACTGTCAGGTATTAGCCACCTTACTCATTAGATGATCAAACTGATTTTATTGTGAATTCAGCAACATTAGGTCGAAAGTTCTGCTGCGAAAGTTCGGTCTGTGCTTACCGAAATTCGAACCACTGCCTCCCAGTGGCCGAAGATGAAAGTGTTCTTGAACGTATGGGCGTGTGTTGAAATGTCAGAGTGGACATTTCTTTTTATTTATTTTTTGGTAATGATGTAATACATCAACACAAATTTAATATTTTATTAACTCTACCACCTAACCCAAATCCCAACCATAAAAATTACCATCTGTGGAGTAAAAATTATATTTTAGTGTGAAAATGAAACCTTGAAATTGTGCTTACCATTGTTGTGTGCATGCAATTACTTCCTGGTTTAAATGGGACCAGATCCCATGTTTCAAAAGTTGCTACATGGGTTAGCACTAGCGCTTGAGGGAAAAGGTGATCGCATCTGAATTGGCACAAAAATGTCTGACGAGGGATGGCGCTTGTCAGTAATTCGGTCGAATAGGGTCACATTCAGGGTAGGCCTACATGAACATTTGGAAGCGACATTTAGAAGCAGATTTCCCATGTGATTATGAAGAAATATCAGTATTGGACATTAAAAACCCACATTGATCGACCATTAATAGTGATGTAAATGAGAGTGAAATGTTTCGGCAAAATAAGATTCTAGAATGAAGCTCTGTTCTAAAATTTTCATGTCACATCTGTACATGTAAATCAATTTTCAAGCATTTGATGCATTGCTTCCCGAGATTGTGATTCCTATGAAAATACCTTTAGACTGCCTTTATGTGGCATAAAAAAATCTGTGATAACACATCATATATACAGTATGCTACTAAGATGCTACTTCTTGCAGTGTAAAAACATTCTAAATAGGCAAATCCAAACAGCTTATAGAACTGAGAGGGGACTACCTGCAACATTGGTGTTGTCCCGTAAGCCAGTGAGTGCAGTAAAAGCATGTTTTAACCACACTAAAATTAATACTGATGCTGTACAGTCAGTTCCCCTTCAAACACAAACAAATGCTAATGCACCACCTGATAGCTTACGTCAAGCTGATAATTTTCATTTACCCCAGACACCAACGTTGAGACCTTATTTATGTGCTGTTTTTAAAGCCAATGCATGCAGAGCCTGTGATTCCACTGATAGCTAAAATGTGTGTTTGGATATTGACACAGATGGCCAAATTGTCTGAAAAAAGGAATACTTGACAGATTTTGGATTTTGTCTGTTTACAGGGTGGCAAGATTCCAATCCGATGGACTGCGCCAGAGGCCATCGCCTATCGCAAGTTCACCTCGGCCAGTGACGTTTGGAGTTATGGGATTGTGCTATGGGAGGTCATGTCTTATGGAGAGAGACCTTATTGGGAGATGTCCAATCAGGATGTAAGTTAAGTGGCTGTCTGCAAAGCAATCTTTCTGTCTTCCAAAAAATACAAAATATGAATAAAAAATGTAAGGCAGCATATTGCCAGCATGTTTTGTTTTGGACGTTTTGGGCTCCAGAATGGGATGCCGATGTGCTGGTGTCCCCACCATTATTCTAAAAGGAATAGTTTACCCAAAAATATTTTTGTGTGGAACACAAAAGGAAATTTTTTGAATAATCTTTATGCACCTATTCTTTTAACTAGATACTGTAAACCAGCATGATTTTCGCTAAAAGTAGCAGAACCACTTTGACAAAAATGCATCAACAAACCTGGACCAGCATGGAAATACATGCTGATCTAAACGTAAGGTTGAAGACTATCTCCACAAAAACAGCTGCTACCTGAGCATGCTTGGATTCACATACAAAGAGAAACTAGAGTGCTGTATATCTTTCTGACAGAAAAGAGCGGAAACCATGTGTGATATATGTGGTAAATGTGCAGTACCTTGTTATGAACTCTTGTTGTGTTGACATTTGTTGTTAGTTCTTTAGCACTGACCCATAGCAGTGGATTCATTGTTGTAGTTCAATCATTACACCCTGAGCAAATAAGGCCCTGAGAGTTTATTTTAACTGGATTGCGGCAGGGCTGATGATCAAGTGATGAAAAGCAAAGGGGAATAACAGTTCTGGCACACTTATGAGTCAATTCATTTCATGTTGTTGCGTGGACAGAAGTGCTTTATTTTTGTTTTATTACACTTGATGCTGACAGTTGGCTGGTGAGGAAGAAAAATGTCCTGAGAGCTCTAAATAGACAGGAAATTGTTCAATAGATTGCAGTGCTCGATCTTTTAAAGGAATAGTTCACCCAAAAATGAAAAAAAATCATAATTTACCCATATGTCATTCTAACCTTATTATTATTATTATTTTCTTCCTTGGAACACAAAGGAGATCTTAAGCAGAATGTCAAAGCTTCTGTTTTTCATACAAGTAAGGTGGATAGTGATTTATGCTGCCAAACACCAAGAGAAGCAAAAAGCACCATGAAAGTATATTAAAAGTAGTCCATTCGTGCTATATTCCAAGTCTTCTGACTTTTAAGGCATTGTTCACTGACAATCTTCCCCTGTGCCATAGCTCTCAAATATCATTTATAGTCGCATTTTTCAAATTGCCAGGTTGTGATTGGTCTCATGATATGTGAGAACCAATGCTTTTGCCATCAGTTATGTCCTACCTGGTATGATGCATCTAAATGTGCCATTTTAATTGAACACAAGCATGAGCAAGATTATTAGTGAATATCGACTTAAATTTCGGCCTGTTCCTCCCACTAAGCTATTGTATGCTTCACGAGACCCTTGAAAATTGTGCATAAGTCACATGGACAACTTTTTTGATATTTTTATTATGTTTTTTTTATGATAGATTTTGTGCTTATTGGAGATTGTCAGTAAAAATTCACTTTCCTTATATGGAAAAGAGCAGCTCTGACAACATCTAATTTTGTGTTTCACTAAAGAAATGATAAAATATGGGGTCTGAAAGATTTTAATTTTTGAGTGAACTATTACTTTGTGTCGGATTGCAGCTTGACAATCTTTTGTTATGTGTTTCAGGTGATTAAAGCAGTGGATGAGGGCTACCGTCTCCCACCACCCATGGAGTGTCCAGCCACCCTTTACCAGCTGATGCTGGACTGCTGGCAGAAGGACCGAAACAATCGGCCGAAGTTTGAGCAGATAGTCAGCATCCTGGACAAGCTCATCCGCAACCCCAGTAGCCTAAAGATCACGGCCAGCACTGTGTCCAGGTAGGTCACCATTGTTGTACCCACGAGGACTGGCTCTGGACGCAGCCAAGCTGCATCGTACTCCTTTTCTGTTTCATGTCATGTCCAGATCATCTTCCTATGATTTTTAATGAGAGGAAGTGTTCTCTTCCTCCTGGAGTTTAATTTGTATCTTCCTCTCAGGTCCAGATTTATCACACACTCCTATAGCTGGCCACATAAACATACATTGGCGGCCAAAAGTTTGGAATAATGTACAGATTTTGCTGTTTTGGAAGGAAATTGGTACTTTAATTTACAAAGTGGCATTCAGCTGATCACAAAGTATAGTCAGTACATTACTGATGTAAAAAACATCGCTATTTGAAAAAAAGTAATTTTTGATCAAATCTAGACAGGCCCCATTTCCAGCAGTCATCACTCCAACACCTTATCCTTGAGGAATCATGCTAAATTGCTAATTTGGTACTAGAAAATCACTTGCCATTATATCAAACACAGCTGAAAGCTATTTGGTTCGTTAAATGAAGCTTAACATTGTCTTTGTGTTTGTTTTTGAGTTGCCACAGTATGCAATAGACTGGCATGTCTTAAGGTCAATATTAGGTCAAGAATGGCAAAAAAGAAACAGCTTTTTCTAGAAACTCATCAGTCAATCATTGTTTTGAGGAATGAAGGCTATACAATGTTTGAAATAGCCAAAAAACTGAAGATTTCATACAAAGGTGTACACTACAGTCTTCAAAGACAAAGGACAACTGGCTTTAACAAGGACATAAAGAGATGTGGAAGGCCAGATGTACAACTAAACAAGAGGATAAGTACATCAGAGTCTCTAGTTTGAGAAATAGACACCTCACATGTCCTCAGCTGACAGCTTCATTGAATTCTACCCGCTCAACACCAGTTTCATGTACAACAGTAAAGAAGACTCAGGGGTGCAGGCCTTATGGGAAGAATTGCAAAGAAAAAGCCACTTTTGAAACAGAAAAACAGAAAGAAAAGGTTAGAGTGGGCAAAGAAACAGACATTGGACAACAGATAATTGGAAAAGAGTGTTATGGATCTTAAACCCATTGAGCTTTTGTGGGATCAGCTAGACTGTAAGGTGCGTGAGAAGTGCCCGATAAGACAGCCACATCTATGACAAGTGCTACAGGAAGTGTGGTGTGAAATGTCACCTGAGTTTCTAAACAAACTGACAGCTAGAATGCCAAGGATCTGCAAAGCTGTCACTGCTGCACGTGGAGAATTTTTTGATGAGAACTCTTTGAAATAGTTTAAGAAGTTCTGAACATTTTTTTTCAAATTGTAATAGTAATTTTTCATGTTATTAATGTCCTGACTATACATTGTGATCAGTTGAATGCCACTTTGGTGAATAAAAGTACCAATTTCTTTCCATTAGAGCAAAATCTGTACATTATTCCAAACTTTTTGCCACCAGTGTAGTGTGTGTGTGTATATATATATATATATATATATATATATATATGTGTGTGTGTGTGTGTGTGTGTGTGTGTGTGTGTGTGTGTGTGTGTGTGTTGAATGGACTGTGGGCGTCCTGTGAATGATCCGTCTGAGACAGAGACAAGCCACATGCAGTTACTGTATGACCGTGATGTACACAAGACCTTCATTTTTTTTTGCAGATTATTTTTTTTTAGATGAAATCAGTTTATTTTTGGAACCAGTTTGCATTAACAGTCCTCATGCAGACAGTTTTTGTGGGATACATTTGCTGTTTATGTTTGTAATAAACATTTGCTCACATCCTGTTTCTCCAGTGTACAGGATGCAGCACTAATGTTATTCAAAGTATTTTATTTGTGTAAGGCTTTTCATCATCCTGAGGCTACCAGACAGTGCATTCACCTTCCCATCTTTGATTTTAGATCTTGCACAATGTCTGTCCCACACGTTTCCTCTTTTTGTTGCAATAAAGCTCAACCCACCAGAGGGTTCGTCTGGCAAGGGATGCCCTGCGTGATGTGAGCGGTATATCCAGGAGCTCTATTATTATGAAGTAAATAACATGACTAATGGTTTCTTAAGAAAGTGCAAATGGGTCCCAGGGAGTTTGCATGTAATTTGCCTGATTGGCTTTTAACATAGCCTGACCGGGCGACCAGCATTGGGCCCAGAGGTGATTTATGGCTCTTGGGGCAAGACTCACTCAGAGGTGCCGCTGCTGCCGCTGGACTGCAGCCACAGCTGTGTCCAAGCCCTCGCACCTCATTTATCTATGCCCTACATGCTAATGGGGTGGCACTCAAGCCATTCTCATGGATAGACCCTAGGTCTAAAGGCCAGACCTCTCTAATACCCAATTTCCTTTTTTTTTTAAACTGGTCTGCATTCTCACTGATTTGAAAGCTGAAGAAAACTGCTACATTACTATATAACCTGCTCTCAAACAAATATGCTGTATCACAGTTTTTTTTTACATCCAAAATAATTTGATTCGGTGTCTTAATGTAATCACAAGCTGCTTTTGATGCAACTTTCAGATTTTATTTATTTATTTATTTTTAACCCTTCTATTGCATCCAGAATCTGCATACACCTTTTGCATTCAATTCTGACCCGGTGGAATTCAAGCTTATTAATCATTCATAACACGTTTTCATTCAAGTCATTAATAAGTTCTTAACTGTTCATACATGTAAAAACATTGATATTTTTGACATGTTAACTGACAAATATAAAAGTTATTAATTAATATGCATTATTTTTTTTATTTATTTTTTTTGGCATAATAAAATGTAGAAATTCTATGATATTTCAACATATGCATTACCAGTGTGATACATGTGAAGACATCTTTTTTATCAACATTTCTGTGAAATTTTATATATATAACATAATATAAAATTCATATTAACCTCTAATGTGAGAATAACTAGTAATTTGATTGAATTTCCTGTAATACTGCTCAATACAACTAGGTAGTTAAAATTTATGAAACCAATGTTTTATTTTTCTACTAAACATCATCAAAACAACTGTACAACTCAAGTCTTCAACATTAATACATCTTTACTATGTTTCTAAGCTAAATCTATTTTATTTACTTGCATGAACTGCTGAATGTTGATGGGCATCAGATGGCTGCAGAATAAAAAATGGACAATTTCCTCTTTCAAGCCCTTTTTAGACTAATGTGTGCACCCCCTTTAGGCCATTGTACCTTTGATTTAGTTTTTTTGTTATGTTTGTTACATCTGGCATGTCTGTTTTGTACAGGAATGTGTGTGTGTCTTTGTGTGACTGTATGTGTATGTATGTGTGCATGCTTGTAAACAAGATGCAGTCCCAGTGAGAGACAAAAAAGTAAGTGAAGTGTTTATAAGAAAAAATGTAATTCATAAATCTACATAACTTCATATGTAAAGCCACAATTGATTCCTGGGTCAAAATTGATTTGCGAATGCAAAAGATGTAACAATTTTTTTTAAATAGTTATATCTCTTAAATAATTGTATCAAATAATTGAAAAAAAAAATTTATGTTGATTGTCTTGACAAAGTCACAAAGTTTGGTTCTTGTTCTAAAAATTATGTGGTATTTAATAATTATTATCTACCTCTCCCAGGTCAAAAATGACCGAACGATATAGGAGGTTTTAAATATATAAAATAATAAATTATTTTTATTTTAGACTGACAGAAACAATAGTCATTGTGGCTGGGTCATTTTATTTAGTTTTTTTGAGTCATGAAAATGTAACAAAAATATTTTCATTCAGTTTTCTTTTTCGTTTTAGATTCCGTTAACAATAATAATTGCAATGCGGCATGGAAGAGAGCGTGAACTGAATGCGTTTAATTTTTAAGTTGTTGTTTGTCTGAAAATGTTATCCCAGATATTATCCTGCCCCCGGCCTCTAATGTTATCAGCTCCTGGTTAGAGACCAGCAGATTTTAGTGGCCGGTGTGGAGCACTTTTTTTTGGGCTACCTTTCTGTGGTGGAAACAAACAGAACGGCACCTGCACAGACACCCTGTCAATGGATAAGGGCTTATGTTGGAGAGATGGTGCGCAGATGCACGGAAGTAAAATGGAGGCTTTCCCAGTATGAGAGAAGTGCACGATCCAAGAGCCTCCTCACAGCAAGAGATGCATTCTTGTCCGTGATGAAGCTTCCCAGATGTCTCTCCGTGAGGAAGGTCCTCCCTCCTCTCCCATCCCAAGAGAACTTTAAAAACATGATACTAAGCAGCATCGGTTATTTAGAGGTCATTACACCAGAGGGGAGAGAGGAAAGCAAAAGAAAAGAGAGCTGGAGTGTTTACCTCTCTCTTTCTCTCCCTCTGGCCTGTTGTGCTCCTCAGATCTCTGACGCCAGCAGTCAATGCAGTGAAATGCAGTACAGATTTTTGTCTTTGTCAACTACTTGTTTCTTGTCTGCCTTGTGAGTTTTGGTGAGAATTGTGAATACAGCGTTAAAAAAAAAGCTACACATCAAAGCGGGCTGGTCATCTCGTGGGTTACCAGTATGGTGCTTCAGAAATGTAAGTAATGATTTGACGAATGATCTTACTAGAACGTATGGTCAGATCTCTCTATATTTTTCCCTTGAGGTCCACTGTAATGTAAGTAAAAAAGATGCACCAGTCATAATTTTGTTTTTCTGACAATTTTCAATCTCTCTTCAAATGACACTTTTTATTCATTTATTTATTTTCTGCTGTGCCTTTAAGACTTTTAAACTTTTAACTTGTGAAATGAGATACAGCGTTTTGACACACTTATTTGCAAGCTGCTGTTTTAATTTTGAGTCCAATATAGTTTGCAGTGCCCCATCCTTCCATAACAGCCTCTTTGCAAATTGTGCAGCCTCTTTGCTTTACATTGTGACAAATTCATAAAACAATCTGGGTTGAAATATGCCACTCAAACTGTTAAGATGATTAGGAACCTTATTAAAAAATATTCAGCCACTGTTTCCTAACACTGGGATAAGATATCCAAAGATATTCAGTGCATCAGCACAGTACTTTCAGACAGCTCTTTTCAATGAGCTGTGTCAGCACTTACTGATGGCCTTTGCCAAGTACCTTGGATCCATTCAGCATTTTTTTTTTTTAGCAGTAATGGAGCACAGGGAGGGAACATTTGATTCTGAACTTCCTGGTATTACAATTTCTTTATTTACATGACTATACATAGCACAGTCCCCACAGGGTTTGTAATCTCATTTCCATCTGTTTTTTTCTGATTCCGATTAGGTGTTCTTGGCCTCAGGTGTGGATTTCAGATGTTGGTTTATTTGACATCATCTCTGATATTTATTATACGATTATTTTACCTCGCACACCCATTATTGATTTAAAAAACTTTTAGAGGCATTTTATGAAGTCATCAGGCTATCAACAGGTGAGAGAACCACCTAAAACATTTTCTTGCTATATTGTTCTATTATAATAATTATTATTATGGTAAGTTTACAATTAGGTTCCATTTTTAAGATTTGTTAATTACATACTTAACATGAACTAACAATGAGCAATACTTTGACATTTTTTTATTAATATTGGTTAATGTTAATTTCAACATATACTAATACATGTTTTTAATTAAAAGTTGTATTTGTTAAGATTATTTAAAAATCAATTGGATTTTTATAAACTAATAACCAAGATTAATAAATGCTTTTAAAATATTTTTTTTTCAATTGTTAGTTCATGATACCTAATGTTAAGGAATGGAACCTTATTGTAAAGTGTTACCATTATTACTATATAATTTGTTTTAGGTAGTGTAGTCTTATAAATGTTTTTGTTCATGGGTTAGCCTTTTACCCAGTAAACAATGGAAATGCATTGGAATTTGAACAATGGGAAGTCATCAGAAACAGAGAGTCTGTGTATTCAAATAAACATTCCTAAATGTATTGGCTTCTTCCTGGAAAATGCTTGCCATAACACAGATGGAGAGAATCAGTACCACTTCTCTGCAGGTATTTTCTTATGGGGACCTTGGAGGCAAGCTTGCATTTAGGATTTGAAGGCCTTTGCGTTTGCCCTCTGCTTCATGCACTTTTTTAAGCTTGTTTTCTCCATAATGATAATTTGTCTAACGTGATGGGAATTGCAGGCGACCACATCTTCAATATTGTGGTGTGTTCTCAGAGTCAGCGGGTTAGAGGACCAGTCGTGGAGTGTGTTCTCATAAAAAGTTTTTGTGAATAAGTTCGACAAGGGTTAATGCAGTTGATACTTTTTTCTCCTCATATGCAGAGACATCTTCAATTAAGCCATTCGTAGGTTGATTCCTCTAGAATGTGTTACACTGTGGCACTGTGGCATTGCTTTGTTTGTAATATTGTAATGAGTACTAATACAATAATACAACTAACATTACTCCCTCTATGTGTTGTTTATGTCTTCCCAGACCCATGAACCTTCTTCTGGACAGGAACAGCACTGACATCACTTCCTTTCATTCAATGGGTGATTGGCTGGAGAGTGCGAGGACATTGCCCTGTAAAGAAGCGTTCAGTGGGGTCAGCTACAGCTCATGTGATACACTGGCCAAAACCTCTGCAGAGTAAGATTTTGTATTAAACAGTTAATCTATTTGTGAATAGTACACTCAAAAAATGAAAATTCTATCATCATTTACTCACCCTCATTCCAAGCCCATTTGGCTTTCTTTCTTCTGTGCAAAACAAAAGGTGAATTTTCTAAAGTAAATAGGAATTTGGGTTGTTGAGTACCAAAATAACAAAAAGTATGATACACCATAAGTATGATAAAAGTAGTCCTTACAACATATCACTATTTTTCAAGTCTGAAGCCATTTAATAGCTATGTATATAGAACAGAACTAAATGGGCCCTACTTTGGACATCCTTCAATTAAAATGGTTGCATCTCTTGCTGAAGTGTTGTTTTTTTTTTTATGAAGCAGACAGTACTCACTCCCTTTTATGCAAATAAAAATACTTTAAAGTGGAAGGCAACAGAGAAGATATATAATCTAAGATCATTAACCTTAAACTGTCTTTAAGTCAACCAATGCAGAAGACAATGACACATTTATTTACATACTGCTTTCCAGCAAATGATGCCCAGCTTTTGATAATACTTTAAAGGTGGCCATTACCTTTGCTAGTCTATTAATCTCCCATAACAGTGCTTTAGTAATGCTTTCTTCTGTTGTAGTCTGATAAACGCTAATGAAAGCTCTTGCCAAAAATAAAAGTGCTGTCTGCCCAGTCTTTGGAACTGATCTAAAGGGTTGAATCGGGCACATTCCTCTGGTTCATCTCTCGGCTGAGTCAAACAAATTTCTAAAAATAAAGACCCTATTCTGCTCCACAATGTTGATCTGAGTTTATGGAAAAGCTTTGTGGATTTTGATTCGGAACCTTTCCCTGCCTGGTTAGCATCTCCCAAGACCTCTTTTCCATTTGAATGATGAGGTATTTGACAATGTAAATAATTTGACAATCATAACTTCAAAAAGATCAAAGGAGCATTCTCTGAACAGTGGCAGTACTGTGCTGTATGCTACCCGGAGGACTAAACATCTAAACACTGTGCAGTCTGTAATTAAGATTGCTTGTGCTTATATTTTGTTCAGATGTAAATAATCACATGCAATTCGCGCCCCTCACCCATGACCCAGATTGAGTTATTTAAGATGCAGTTTTTCTTGGCCTTTTGTAGGGAGTGGACAACACTATTTTTCGGCTGACTAATAATCACAGTTTTTGTAAATTTTGAAGAAAAATATGATTAGTTTTATATTCCACCCGCTTAAAAGACAAGCATGACTGTTTTGTCTCAACCAGGCTGTTTAACCACAGCCACCTTGCCTGCTCAAGCTACTTAACCAGCAAGAGCACATAAGTTAACCATGTTAATCAGCAAGCTTGTTTGCTGTCTCACTAGCTTGACCAGCAAGACCACATTTGTGAAGCAGCCTCACCAGTGCGAGCATGCAAGATCAACCAGCTTCAGTAAGCTTTGCTGGTGAACAGCATACACCACCTAGTCCATCATCAAACCTTCATTAACCAGCCTACAGAAGCACCAAAACAAAACCATACAATCCTTCAGGTCTAAAAACAGCAGCAAATCAGTAATAACCAGAAGTAACCAACATCAAACCATCACTAACCATCATACACTAGCACCGATGTAAAACCCAACCAGCCTTTAAAAGCAGCACCAAGTCAGTACTAACCAGCAGTAACCATCATCAAATCAGCACTAACCATCATACACATACACCAGCACCAAAGCAAAATCACACCAGCCTTGCAGGTCTAAAAACAGCAGCAAATCAGTACTAAATAGCCATAACCATCATCAAACCATCATTAACGACCATACACTAACACCAAAATAAAACCCAGCCAGCCTTAAAAAACAGCACCAAGTCAGCACTAACCAGCAGTAACCACCATCGAACCAGCACTAATCAGCATACGCCAGCACCAAAGCCAAACCACACCAGCCTTATATGTCTAAAAACAGCACCAAATCAGTACTAACCAGCAGTAACCATCATCAAGCATTCACTAGCCACCATACACAAGCTCCAAAGTAAAACCCAACCAGCCTAAAAGGTCTAAAAACAGCACCAAATCAGTACTAACCAGCAGTAACCAGCATACATTAGCTACAAAGTTAAACTCAACCAGCCCTGCGGGTCTAAAAAAATAGCACCAAGTCAGTACTTACCAGCAGTAACCATCATCAAACCAGCATACACCAGCATAAACCAGCACCATAGCAAAACCACACCAGCCTTACAGGTCTAAAAACAGCACCAAATCAGTACTAACCAACAGTAGCGATAATCAAGCCCTCACTAACCACCATACACTAGCACCAAAGTAAAACCCAACCAGCCTTTAAAAACAGCACCAAGTCAGTACTAACCAACAGTAACCATCATCGAACCAGCACTAACCAGCATACGCCAGCACCAAAACCAAACCACACCAGCCCTACATGTCTAAAAACAGCACCAAATCAGTACTAACAAGTAGTAACCAGCATCAAACCATCAGTAACCACCATACACTAGCCCCAAAGTAAAACCCAACCAGCCTTGCGGGTCTAAAAGCAGCACCAAGTCAGTACTAACCAGCAGTAACCATCATCAAACCAGCACTAACCACCATACATCAGTACCAAAGTAAAACCCAACCAGCCTTTAAAAACAGCACCAAGTCAGTACTAACTAGCAAAAACCATTATCAAACCAACCCTAACCAGGATATACCGGCACCAAAACAAAACCTAACCAGCCTTACATGTCTAAAAACAGCACCAAACCAGTACTAACCAGCAATAGCCAGCATCAAACCATCACTAACCACCAAAGACTAGATCCAAAATAAAACCCAACCAGCCTTGCAGGTCTAAAAATAGCACCAAGTCAGTACTAACCAGCAGTAACAATCACCAAACCAGCACTAACCAGCATAAACCAGAATCATAGCAAAACCACACCAGCCTTACAGGTCTAGAAAAAGCATTAAATCAGTACTAGCAGTTACCAGCATCAAACCAGCACTAACCAGCTTACACCAGCACAAAAGCAAAACAACACTAGCCTTACAGGTCTAAAACAGCACCAAATCAGTTCTAACCATCATCAAGCCTTCGCTAACCACCATAGACCAGCACCAAAGTAAAACCCAACCAGCCTATCAGATCTAAATCTGCACTAAATCAGTACTAACAAGCAGTAACCAGTATCGAACAACCATCACTAACCATCATACACCAGCACCAAAATAAAACCCAACCAACCTATAAGATCTAAAAACAGCACCAAATCAGTATACTAACCAGCAGTAACCAGCATTAAACCATAACTAACCAACATACACCAGCACCAAAGTAAAACCTCACTAGCCTTACAGGTTTAAAAGTAGCATCAAAACAGTACTAAAAATTAAAGACCACCACCAGCAAAGCAAAAACACACCAGCATAAACTACCTCTAACCAGCATTAAAAGAGCACCAAATCAATACTAACCAGCATAAACCAGACACAGATCAGCACTAACCAGCTAAATGACAATAGAAACCTGCGCTAAACCAATGTAAAGTTGCCAAAAACAGTATGAATATATATATATATATATATATATATATATATATATATATATATATATATATATATATATATATATATATATATATATATATATATATATATATATATTATTATTATTATTATTATTATTATTATTTTATTATTATTATTTATTTATTTATTTATTTATTTTTTTCAGCAGGGTTTATATGGAGTGAACAAATTTGAAGGTCCTTAACAAATCTGTAAAATATTGTGAGAAATTAGACAAATCACATTAGACTCGAGACAGATCTGAATTGTAATGTTATGACAGGCAATGCTTAATGGATATAATTTCTTGTTTTTTAATACAGTATGTTGCCTTTTTGAAATTGTATTCTTGCTAAAAAAAGATTTAAAAAATTTAAAAAAAAAAAAAGACTAAAAGACTAACTTACCTTTTGAAAACAAAGCTTCACTTAGAGACATTTTAAACAGACAATTATTTGACCAAACAGGATTTGGAATGATGGCACTTAATGATTTGCTTATTATATAAAATGATGTTTTAATAAAAATATGCATTCTAAATATTGTATTATGTAGTTACTGTTCTATAAATGCAATAAGGCAGATGTGCTACCAGTTACCAACAAATAGAATGTCATTTCAAAACCAATTTGTGCTGTATTTTACTGTAATCCAGGGTGTTAATTAAGATGCTGTGATACTGGTGTTTAGTTGGTGTAGTTGTTCTATGATTTCAGCTGTTTTCACTCTGGCCACTGTGAATTTTAGCATTTTAATTAAAATTACAGATGAATTACCTCTCCAAAGAAACACTGAATTAGTTGAAGCCTTCTTACTGTAGCTTGAGTTTGTTTGTCTCTACATAAAAGTTCTCTATATAGCAATTCAGAATTCAAAGACAAGTTGCAGGCCTTTCTTGATTGACATTGTGAGCAGTTGTTTGGTTGATGTCAATGCATTGGCAGTACGTTGACGATAAACAGCCTGTGTGTCAGTGGATTTAAAGCTTTATTCTGCCTATAGAATCTGTCTGACTGAAGTAAGGCCAGCAGCCACTTGTCCTGAGTGGGAGCCGTCCATGGGAATTACAACACTTTAAAGCTTATAGACTGGATGGTGGGTTTCGATCATAGCTTTGCTCTTGCTGGCTGCTCCTTAAAGCCCTTGCTTGCACTCATGTCCACTTTAGGACTCAGTTGCTGTTGCACATTTTAGAAGTGTTTCTAACAGACCAAATAACTGAGGTGTGTATAGACTAACCTAGGTTGTACTGAATACAGGGTTGGGCAAACTTCAGAATTTGAGAATTTAATTGGCCGTGCCCCACAGGATGTTGAATTGGAATTTACATTGGAATGACATACAGTAAGATACATTTTATGAATTGGAATTCAAAGAAATTCAACACAGTCACACAGAAGAATTTAATTAATGACAAAACTAATTACATAATTGTTTTTAAACTATATATGCCTATTTTATCCCTGATATTTGGCTATACAGCACTGCAAAAAATTACAACTAACTAAATTAATTGAAACAAATAAAAAAAAACACATTTTATTGACATCGAAATTTGGTGAAAATCTGAGCATTTTGGGGAAGTGTTCTCCCAATATAGTCCATAAAATAAAAGTTAATTAAATAATATACAGTATATATATATATATATATATATATATATATATATATACATATATATATACAATTAACAATAGGTGCCTTTTCAAACATGTATATTATATCAATGAATATCATCTCATTTTTTCATCTAACGTTTCTTAAAATACACCATATGCGTTGTGTGTGATAACATGTTTATTGATTATTCATATTGAAAAATGAAAATGAAAAAAATACATTTACAGCAGTTGAATTTCTTTGAATTGTATTCTATTGTAATTTTACATCCTTAAATTCAAATTTAAATTCTGCATCATGTTTTCTTCCTCAGTTCAAATTAAAGAGTTGAATTGGAATTTAAAAGGCATTCTCAATTCTATTCAGAGTGGTGCACAACCCTAACTGTAACCTTGCTTGCACTAATATGCTGTAATGATGTTCGAGATAACAGCACAGCTTTTGCTGACAGTATTAAGAAAATCTTATTTGTTTTGTTATTGTGTGAAATGCATTACTATCATAAAGAAATTCCCTGCATGTAAGCTCCTGAAAAACTAAGTGATTGTTTTGACTGATGTGTGAGCATGGGATGAGCTCATCCATATGGTAAGTCTGGAGACTCTATTCATGATTGTAAATAATGCAAGCTTCTGTCAGCTGTTGCATGGATCTCATTAAAGAACAAATGTCGTTCTTTTTCCCTGTGGTGTAACCTTGACAGTGCTGTTCCCTTCAAATTACAGTCGAAATAACCAACTCAGTAAATGGAGCAGCTACTCTGTTTTATAATCTCAGGAAGCTGTAAATCAGCTTATTTAAAAAAAAGTTAAAACCCCAAATCTCTGTTCCAAATCCTAGTGGGCTGCCTACATAGGCTGCATTTTATGGCATCAGAGGCGGGCTCTTGACTCAAAGGCTGCCTTCCAAAAGGAAGACTGCCTTCTAAGATACCTTCTTTGGCCAAATAATAAAGCCCCTTTCACACTAACAGTGATTAAAATGAAGATGCTTTGTGCTTGGGCTAGGTATTAATACAGATGTCCCACTTCAATTTCGATTCACAAGCTCTTGATTTCAATTTGATTCTGATTCATTAAAGCGCTGCCTCGCCATTTATGTCACCATATGTCAAACTGTGAGTGTTATATTACCCATACTCATTCTCTCTCTCTTTCTGGCTCTCAGGGACTTCAAGAAAGTTGGTGTGATGATCATTGGACCTCAGAAGAAGATTGTGAGCAGCCTAACACTTGAAACACACACAAAGAACAGTCCAGTTCCTGTGTAAAATTTTAAAAAGACAAATGGAGAGAGATACTTATATGAGATTAATGCTGCTTTGGATATAACAGACAGGAAATTGATAGTAAATGAGAAGAGGAAATGGAAACTACAATGCTTGAAAACATGTGCAGAGCAGAACAACCTTCCTGGAGAATAATCACGTCTTCCCAGCACTCTGGGCAGAAGGTGTAAAGACGAAGAGCGTGTCGCCCAGCTATGGACATGTTGCCTTATTGTGGAGACACAAGAGAGGGGAATGAGAGCAGACACACCTGTCTACTCCTATTGCATCTCCATGCTACATGGATCTTGGAGACAGCAGAAAGATGGAAGTCTATCTGATCCAAATGGATTTAACTAAGAGCTTTTAACATGTGGCAGGGGAGCATTAAAATGCCTTCAGGAAAAAACAAACTTTGCAAAAGCATCAGTCTTCCTATTGGAAGGTAGCACTTCGGAGAGGCAATAGCTTGAGCCCCAGAGTTTTGCCAGTTTTGGGCCACTTGTAGAAAAGCAGCCTGCCCATTAATAAGACCCCCTTTAATTCCCAGATTCCTCAGAAGAATAGCAGGAGAATTTATTCTGTGGATGCATAATACAGCTGGCATACTAGGGCAATCTGCTAATACTTTTAAGGGTGTGACACATTAGAATATACACTACCAGTCATACATTTGGACACATTTGACTGTATATAAGTTGATCATTATCTTAAAAACCTTTTGATCTAAAGTCTTCTATTGAAATTTGTTAACCAATATAAATTATGTTTAGATATGAATTTCTTTGCAAAAAAAAAAAATTAATAAAAATGCATACATACAAACATACATACTGTACATACATACATACCTACATACATAAATGAGTTTAACTAGATAATGAAGGAAAAGCAGTCAATCATCCCAGGTGGATACCTCATGAAATTGGTTGAGAGAATGCCCGGAGTGTGCATAACTATAATCTAAACAAAGTTTGGCTGCTTTGAAGAAGCTTAAATATATTGGTGGGTTCCCGTTATGTCAGAATAACCATAATTACGAGATTCAGACTTTAAATATTCATAGAGATGAATTAATGAATGGACTCTATGCATGGGGCATTGCCTGCATATTTCCACTAAAATCTCAGTGGCTATGTAAACTTCAGGTGTAGTATTCACCAGTAGCAAACTGTGGTAGTCGCAAACTCTTTAATATTTCGATTAACTATCGATTAAGTAATTATATTATATTATAGTATATATATATATATATATATATATATATATATATATATATATATATATATATATATATATATATATATAACTATAGTACACATAACATTTTAGCATACTATATTAAAACAAAGTTTTAGTGATGAGTTCCAGAAGCTTTAAATACAGATGGCAGCCTCACAATTCGATTGACATCGTTTACAGTAGTCCTTGGAAGATCTTGCAAACAGCGAGTTTAAAAAGTCATGTTGACAGCACTCACTGAAATGGTATGCAAAGATCGCTTCTGGCGCTGCACTGGAAGTTGCGGTGGCCACTGAGGCTAAATGTGGAAGCGTGCATGGAGTTTATTAATTAAGTTAGCAATACGTTTTTTTACTGTATCAACAAAAAGCAGTTTTGCCGTTATGGGTGTTACTATAGAAACAAATAACTTTCGAGGTCCGAGAACATACAGAACAGAACAGCTCAGAGTGGACTTTCCGGTAACACTTTCTATGACCATATTTATAATGCATTGTAAAGGCACTATAAATGCATTATACTGAATCTATAATGTCTCATAATACACTTTATTATAAGTTATAACTTCTCATAAATAATTATAACTACAGTTATTAATACATTATACAACTTCCTCTATTAATAGTTATACTTTAGAGTATAATGCATTATAACACTATATCCAATTTTAACACAGCAGAAGTTAATATAGTTAATCGTATAAGTGCTGTATAGTGTAAACAGTCAAAAGGCTTTATGACGTGATCATTTTATAACTGGTCCTTGCCTGTTATAAGTACAGTTACAAAAGCAATATCTTATAAACAGCCATGACATAAACTTATAACATAAAATACATAACAAGTCAAACTTATATAATGGAAGTTATTTATAAAATAAGTCTCCAAATAAGATGCACAAACATTAAAGGTTATTGAATAGAGTCCAATATAGAATCAGTCTAATTTTTTAAGTGTGTTTACACCCAAGAAAATTGGCTACATGTGTGATCAACATACATATTCATTTTTTCTCAAAGGAGAGAGTTTGTGATACATTTTAACCTTATAGCTTTATGTGTTCTTCATAATTTCTCAAAATTTACACTGAATGTGTGTTATTTTGTATTTTGTGCATGTATAATGTATATAACTTCCAGCATGACTTTATAACGGTTATAAAGTCATGGTTATAATGTCTTATAACCACTTAAAAATATCTAATGAATATGTATAAGGAGTCAATGCTTTTGTCACTTTACTTAAAGCATACCTATTATATATATTACAAATATATATATAATACATTATAACTGGTGCAGATCAAATTGGATGTTGCTGGTGTTATAATGCATTATATTCTAAGGTAAAACTATGAATAGGTAAGCATTATAATGTATTAGAATTGTGGTTACAATTAGTTATAACATACTATATGGTGTATTATGAGACATTACTAATGCATTATAATGCCTTTAAAATGCATTATAAATATGGGCTTAATAGAAAGTGTTACCGGTTACTACATAATTCCCTTACTTACATTGGTGTTATTTCATCGTTTTCATTATTATTCTAAAATGAGTTGGCGTGTCTAACCTTTTGACTGGAAGTGTATATTTGATAAACCAGTAATCTGCAAGTGCAGAGAGTCGTTTGCAAGAATCAGGGGACAGGGTAGGTGTGGATGGGTACACTTGACATTTAATTTTTTTGTTAATGTATCCCATGACATCTGTTTCTTTGTTCCACTGTGTTCATACGATACAGGTATATGAATTAATGATCAAATAAAAATGAAAACAATATGTAATTTAAAAAAAAAACTCTTTACTAGAATGAGTTGCAGTCAGTAAAGCATAATGTATTGAAGATTTGTTTTTTTTTTTTCTTCTTTTTTTTTTTCTTTTTTTTTGGCAAAAGCTCAGATGCTGCAGCAACATCACATGACATTATCCAAGTCTATTATGTAGGAAGATGAAAAGGGACAATGGCTATGTTCGAAATGGAATACTAGCTTACTGATTACTAGCTACTGTATACTGCCTACATACAGTATATATACAGTATACTGTTTATATATGCATCAGAATGCATCACGCAACAAACATTTCTATTGTTGTCACATAATCTCATTATGTTGTAAGTCTATTACAACACTTCTTGTTAAAATTTGTGTAAAAATGTCTTAAAATTGTATATATGCATGTAACAGTATGATTTGTTTTATTTTGCACATTTTAGCAGATATTAGTAGATAATCTGGGGATTCCATGCATACAGAAATATCGCATACTGTATGCTGTACACATACTGTATACTGCATAAATAGTAGGAGTGATATCGTAGTATGCTATTCTGAACATAGCCATGCTTTATAATTTCCTGCAGTGAAGTTTGAAGATCAGGGCTTTGAAATAAAAGTAGTATTCATTCATGACATACACCCCCTTAGTCCTTAAAATACAAGGGAGAAAGGTAACCAATAAAGCTTCAGATCATGTATTTGTCTGAGGCTGAATATTGCTATTGGGCTTAATGCAACACTCATGTGTTGAGTTATGACAGTGGCTCAACATTTACAAATACCATGTCAATATCTGAAAATGTTCTTGAGACCTCTACTCTAAAATCTGCACAGATATGAGAAGAAATCTTAAGATGCAGACAACGGTTTAACCTTGTACTACACTACTTAATGAAGGAACCGTCCATTATTTCTCCATCCCTCTTTCATTCTGCGTGTAAATGTTGCTGTCTCCCTGTTGTTAGCATGTACATTTGTGAACCGGACCTGTGATGATAGCAATGGTGACTTTAGCGGTACTATCATTTGCCTGGCCATCCCTTTGTACAAATGTCTGTATGTATGTATGTATGTATGTATAAATGAATGAACAAAATATCTGTGCATCCTTTACAAAACAAATCTTTTGTATTATATTTTATGTTATTTTGTATTATATTTGTTTTTACATAAAATAAAAAAAAAACAATTATAATGACTTATTTATTTCTTAACAACAAACCATACCATTGTTTTTTCTGCTGTTTGTAGCATTCACTAAGTTATGGCACGGTTTTGTTTCAACCTTATCAGTGTTTTTGTATTTTACTTTCTTGAACATGATGTTTTGAAGAGCAATACTGTTTTTGCACCCCGTTCCTCCTTTAGATTGATGTGTGTGAGTGTGTAGATGGCCTTGTCTACTAATGTAAAATGATTTGTAGTGGAAACATTTATATTTTTATAATAAACATTCTCAAAATATTTTCTAAAGAATGAATGTTAAGAAGAATGTGTCACACTCTGATGTTTGTTTGTGCACACACACTTTCTGAAAAGTCATACAGTGCATGATGTCACTGTTTTCAATCCCTGAATTAAAATTCATTTTGATATTTTTACTGGGCTTGTCAAAAATGTCTGCAGGTGTAATCTCCAGTGATTTTAATAAAGTAACAAATTAAAAAAAAAAAAAAAAAAAAAAAAAAAAAGGTACTTTGTCCTAGGTTTGTTTTTAAGGTTTATGTACTGTGAGTAGTTTGACATAATCTTTACTATTATTTCTTATAAAACAAGCAGAAAAGCAGTTTTATTTTAAAATATTAATGTCAAGGTTTGGTTGAAGAGAGGACGAGGACGAGGAGAAAGTGAGATGATGGGCTTTATTTAAAATAAAAATAAAAATAAACAAAACAAACAGTAAAAACCACGAAGGGGAAAATTCCAAAGTCCAGGGCAGAACACTACAGGACAGACTGGGTTCGATGCTCCAGGCTGAAACCGACACACAGGAGAACCTTATAGGGTGATAAACTGTCCTGGTTACTTGCGTAACCTCCATTCCCTGATGGAGGGAACGAGACGTTGTGTCAATGTAGTGACACTAGGGGTCACTCTTGGGAGCCCGAGACACCTCTGGTCTTTGATAGAAGCCCATTGAAAATTGGTGAGTGGTATTTGCATGCCACTCCCCTGGACATACAGGTATAACAGGAGCTGGTATGCAACCACTCATTCAGGTTTTATGCTGAGGAGCCGAGACAAGGTCCGGCCATTTCAGCGGGTAGTTCAGCGTTGTGGCAGGAGGGACACAATGTCTGGTTCCCTCCATCAGGGAACAGAGGTTACGCAAGTAACCAGGACGTTCCCTATCTGTCACTCACTCGATGTTGTGTCGATGTAGTGACACTAGAGGTCCCTATACAAAACGCTGCAACTGGCTGAACTGTGTTACATGAACTGACGGTGTGTGACGGGCAGACAACTGTGTGCCTCGTAGCCAGTGCACCAGGCCGACACGTAACCTCCCCCAACATAGTTATGAGTGTCGAACGGCCCTTTGGGGACAAGTCGACTACCCAAAAGATAGAGACAGGCTAACCCAGTCGTGGCCTCTTTTCCCCTTCTTTTTTTCACTCCCTAAAAAAAGGGGGATTATCCAACTGGGCCGACCAGGTCTAGTCGTAGGGTGTCTAGTTGGAGGACACTGCAGAGACCACATCTCGCCCAAAGAGAGGGGGGGATATTTAAGTAGAAAATACGTCACATGGTCTTGCCGACCATGTGGAGAAGTCTCATGGTAGATCCTACCCAACGGGGGAGGAGTTACTACAAACATGGAGACTGGGGCAGAGGGGGCTATGCCCAAGGAAGATGCAGTTTGCCAACAGGGAAATGAATTAGCGGAAGATATACTTCGCATGGGGTTACCTTACAGGGAACCGCCACATGCAGAGCACCTACCCCAGAACAGGGCTCTTAGTTAGCACGTGTACTGGGCAAGCAGCAAGTCTCTCCGAAAACTCGACTGCCACAGGGCTCGGAGGAAGTCAACCAGGGAACATAGTTTGTGAACACTATTGGGAATTAATGGCGCACATCTTCAGCTCAGAGGAGGTGAAAGGCGCTATGTGCAAGCAATACACCCGGCCGGCTATCCCGGCTATGGCGTCAATGAGCCAGTGGGCGATCCTCTGCTTGGAGACAGCGCTTCCTTTCCGCTGTGCACCAAAGCAGACAAAGAGCTGCTCAGAGATCCTAAAGCTCTGTGTGCAATCAAAATAGATGCGTAAAGCGTGCACCGGACACAGCAACAACAGGGCTTGGTCTGCCTCCTCCTGGGGCAGTGCTCGCAGGTTCACCACCTGGTCCCTAAAAGGGGTCGTGGGAACCTTGGGCACATAGCCCGGTCGGGGTCTCAAGATCATGTGAGAGTAGCCCGGACCGAACTCCAGGCACGTTTCACTGACAGAGAATGCTTGCAGTTCTCCTACTCTCTTGATGGAAGTCAGTGCAGTCAGGAGGGCAGTCTTCAAGGAGAGTGCCTTAAACTCAGCTGACTGCAAAGGCTCAAAAGGGCTCTCTGTAGACCCTGAAGAACTAGAGAGAGGTCCCATGAGGGAACGAGGCGTGGTCTGGAGGTGTTCAGCCTCCTGGCGCCTTTCAGGAACCATGATCAGGTCGTGCTTCCCTAAGGACTTACCATCCACTGTGTCATGGTGTGCTGCTATAGCAGCAACATACACCTTCAAGGTGGAAGGGGACAGCCACCCTTCCAACCCCTCCTGCATAAAGGAAAGCACCAATCCGACTGCACATCTCTGGGGGTCTTCCTGTCGGGAAGAACACCACTTAGTGAACAGATGCCACTTAAAGGCATACAGGTGCCGCATAGAGTGGGCCCTAGCCTGAGTGATTGTGTCTACCACCACAGGTGGTAGACCGCTTAGGTCTTCCACATCCCATCCAGGGACCAGACATGGAGATTCCAGAGGTCTGGTCACGGGTGCCAGATGGTGCCCCGTCCCTAAGAAAGAAGGTCCTTCTTCAGAGGAATTTACTGGGGGGGGGTGGCTGTCGTGAGGAGCGTGAGGTCCGAGAACCACATCTGGGTAGGCCAGTAGGGTGCTACCAGGACAACCTGCTCCTCATCCTCCCTGACCTTGCACAGAGTCTGTGCAAGTAGGCTCAAACGCATATTTGTGTAGGCCAGGAGGCCAGCTGTGTGCCAGCATGTCTATGCCGAGAGGTGCCTCGGTCAGGGTGTACCAGAGTGGGCAGTGGGAGGATTCTTGGGAGGTGAACAGTTCTACCTGTGCCTGTCTGAATCGACTCCGAATCAGCTGAACCACCTGAGGGTGGAGTCTCCACTCTCCCCTGAGGGTAACTTGCCATGACAGCGCGTCCGCTGAAGTGTTGAGGTCGCCTGGGATGTGAGTGGCTCGCAGTGACTTGAAGTCCTGCTGACTCCAGAGGAGGAGACAGCGGGCAAATTGCGATATACAATGAGAGCGCAGACCGCCTTAGCGGTTGACATATGCTACCATTGCCTTGTTGTCTGTCCAAACTAACACATGCTTGCCCTGGATCAATGGCCGGAACCTCCGCAGGGTGAGCAGAATTGACAACAACTCGAGGCAGTTGATGTGCCAACGCAGCCGCGGGCCCGTCCATAAGCCGGCAGCTGCGTGCCCATTGCTGCATGCTGAAGTGGTCTCACATGCATCAGCCCGAGCGGGGTGGCCACCGCTGAGGATGCCGTATGCCCCAGGAGCCTCTGAAAGAGTTTCAGTGGAACCGCTGTTTTCTGTTTGAACGCCTTCAAACAGGTCAGCACCGACTGTGCACGCTCGATCTTGAGGCGTGCTGTGAATGAGACTAAGTCCAACTCCAATCCGAGAAAAGAGATGCTCTGAACCAGGAGGAGCTTGTTCTTTTCCCAGTTGACCCGAAGCCCTAATCGGCTGAGTTGCGAGAGCACCAAGTCCCTGTGTGCACACAACATGTCCTGAGAGTGAGCTAAGATTAGCCAATCATCGAGATAGTTGAGAATGTGAATGCCCACTTCCCTTAACGGGGCAAGAGCTGCCTCTGCGACCTTTGTGAAGACACGAGGGGACAAGGACTGGCCGAAAGTGAGGACCTTATACTGATACGCCTGACCCTCGAATGCAAACTCTGTGTCGAGGTAGAATCGAGACGTGAATGTACATGTCCTTCAGGTCTACCGCCACGAACCAATCTTGATGCCGAACGCTCACCAGAATTCGTTTTTGTGTCAGTATCTTGAACGAGAGTCTGTGTAAAGCCTGGTTCAGTACTCGCAGGTCCAAGATTGGCCGCAACCCACTGCCTTTTTTCGATACGATGAAGTAGGGGCTGTAAAATCTCTTCTTCATCTCGGCCGGAGGGACAGGTTCTATCGCACCCTTCCGTAGGAGGGTGGCGATCTCCGCGCGCAATGTAGCAGCATTTTCTTCGGATACCGCTGAACCTGGGCGGACGCCTGGCAAACTGAATCATGTAGCGGAGTCGGACGGTCCGGATCAGCCATCGCGACGGATTGGAAAGCGCAAGCCACGCATCCAAGTTCCGCGCGAGGGGGACCAAAGGGACAATGTCGTCGGACGTACCGGCAGGTGGAGCCTCGCGGTGGGGCGGACCTCGAGGTGCCACACCATGTCGTGGCCGTGCTGAGTCTAGGGACATCGAAGCACTTACCTGGCTCCTTGTGACCACCCTCAGAACAGCCTGGGATGGGGGAGGAAGAGGCCTGTCCTCGCAACCCATGGAGACTGTCAGATTGGGGTAGATGTGTGCCACAGCTGGGCGCGCAGGGGTGGGGAGACTGCCGCTGGAGCGCCAATCCTGCAAGGGAAAAAAGGTGGACGGTGGTCATGATGACGACTATGCACACCGGGTATGTGACCCAGGGAAGGAGGAAACCGCTCTTTTGCTGAACTGTTGGGTACCACATCCACTTGGGCATGTGGTGAAATCAAATGAAAAGGCAACAAAACATTATTCACCCGGCCCTCCACCGGAGGATGGAGTGGTCTTACTACCAGCCCCAATGCAGTGGGTTTCGTCGACACTGGGTCGCCCATCTCAGGGGCACTTTGACGACCTTCGTGGGTTCTTGGCGGCCGGCCGTGAGACGGGTGGCGTCTGCTTCCTGCGGTGGGCTCCACGCCGGGGCTGGGCCGAAGGGGTGGGCTGCAGCAGAGCCGGTGCAGTCACCGCAGGGGAACGCCCTTGGCGACGAGCAGATGGGGTGCGGGACCTTGAGCCGCGCTGGGGAAGGATATGCCGGAAAGTCTCCATCTGCTGGCCAGCCTGGGAGATGGAGGCAGCAAGGAACCGTGACTTGTTGGCCTTACCCATCTTGACCAGGTTGAGCCAAAGGTGGTGCTCCTGGACCACTAATGTGGACATCGTCCACCCGAGAGGCCACGCCATGACCTTCGTCGCTCAGAGAGCGAGGTCGGTTGCCGAGTGCAGTTCCTGCATCAGATCTGGGGCGGAACTACCCTCTTGCAGTTCTTTTAGCACCTTGGCTTGGTGGACCTGCAGGAGAGCCATGGCGTACAGGGCAGAGGTGGCTTGTCCAGCAGCACTGTAGGCTTTGGCCGTCAGGGACGACGTGAACCTACAGGGCTTGTACGGGAGCTTTGGGTATCCATGCCAGGTGGCGGCGCTCTGCGGGCATAGGTGCATTGCGAGCGACTTATCCACTGGGGGAAACGCCGTATAGCCCCTGGCCGCCCCACCATCGAGGGAAGCGAGGGCGGGGGAACTGAGAAATCGGGACCGGGCAGTAAAAGGTGCCTCCCATGATTTTGTCAGCTCCTCGTGCACTTCCAGGAAGAATGGCACTGGAGCAGGGCGCGGCTGCTTTGAGCGGCGCCGCGAGCCCAGGAACCAATCATCGAGCCGCGAGGGTTCAGGGGAGAGTGGAGGGTTCCACTCTAGCCCGATGCTCGCGGCCACCCGGGAAAGCATGTCCGTCATCTCTGCATCAGCCTGTGACTGGGCAATCGTCCCCGAAGGGGGAACCCAGCTGAGGCTTCTGCGTCCAACTGGACAAGCCCACTCTTCGATGCTGTGCTTGAGAGCTCATCAGCTTTGCGGGCTCCAAACAAGAGGTCGAACACACCGTGAGACGAGCCGGCGGACTCATCTGGAAACCCGATCATCTCACGAAAGCAAGCCGCGACCGCAACGTTGCCAAGGTCATGTTCTCGCAGTGAGAACATGAACCATCCACGAACGCTGCCTCCGTGTGGGTCGCGCCCAGACACGAAAGACAGCAATTGTGACCGTCTGAAGTTGAGAGGTAACGACCGCAACCAGGAATAACACACAATCGGAAAGGCATCTTTAAAAAGATGCGTCTTTAAAAAGACATTCCGTGTGTGCCGCTCTTTTAGAGAAATATACTCTTTCAGAAAAATATACTCTCTTTTTTCTGCCGAAGTGCCCAGGGGAGTTCTCTGCAGTGCACCAGTGCAGAGGAGGGAGAAGCCGCTGAAATGCGCCGTCAGATCCAGCAGAGGTGAATGAACAGTCGTGAGAATTCAGCTCAGAGAGCATGACCGTTTGGCTCCGAAGAGAAAATCTGAATGAGTGGTTGCATACCAGCTCCTTTTATACCCATATGTCCGGGGGAGTGGCATGCAAATACCACTCGCCAAATTTCATTGGCCTTTTATCAAAGACCAGAGGTGTCTCGGGCTCCCAAGAGTGACCCCTAGTGTCACTACATCGACACAATGTCAAGTGAGTGATAGATAGGGAACACAACGAACTGGCACAAGACAAAAACACAATAGGGTTAAATAGGAAAGAAAACAAGGAGGAAAATCAGGAAGCAGGTGAAGCAAATGAACTAATAATGAGGTAACAAGGGGGAGGGGTCAGGACGAGAGACAGGAGAGCACATGGCAATGAAGCCATCATTGGCCATGTGCTCAAACAAACACAAAGACAAGACAATAGAACACATGGAAATGAAGCCATCATTAGCCAAGTGCTCAAATAAAAAGACAAGACATGGAGCATGAGTATCCGGATCCCAATTCAGAAACAAGACCAAATCAGACCGAAGAGTCAGGATCCAGATACCATGCTCTGAACATGAGACACAGACTAGACAGAAGAGCACACGGCCAGGAAAACAACCAACGACGTGCGCTCACACAGAGACATAGAACATACAGTACATGTCAGGATCCTGTCACCACAATAACCCGACTGGCAAAGGTGACAGTATCCTGACAATTAATATCTTAAACACAGTTGTTCACCAGATCAGAGCCAGAGCAGTTTAACCAGCATGCAGTAAGCCATTCTGTTGTCTTTTGACAAGAAAGCCATTAAACATGAAGTGATATCACTGAGAGGACCCCTGTAGACCCTCATGACTGTGATGTCAACATCAGTAAGTTTCTTAAAAATATCAGATATTTTTATGACATGGCAAAGGTAATTCAGGTTTTCAAATGGAATATGATTCAAATATGCATAATATTTTAATATAATAAAGATATGTACAAATGTATTTGATGTGTAACAAAAACACTTTTTTAAATTTTTACTTTATGTTTCTGCCACCTTTTTAGAGTCATTAAATCAAAATTTCTGTTGAAAATGTTATAAACCGTTTTCAAAGTGTGTGAAAACAACATGCATACAAAGATTAGGTAAAAGGTATAAAAGCACTTTTGATGATATTTTCTCCCAAAACGCTAAATAGCAACAAAAAACTACCTCATGATGTAATTTGATCTAACATTTAATAACTTTTAAAATGTTGCAAATTCATGAAGCTAAAGAGAATCCCTGAAATTACTACATTAATTTTGAGACAAAATACTTATTTGTTATTTTCGGTGTTGCTCAAGGTGATTAAATCAAATTTTGATGCTGCATCAGTAGCTTCTCTTAGGGGTGGTGACCTTAAAACCCTATTCCAGGGGTACTCAATATTCAATCTAAAGAGATCTAAATCTTTGTGCTAGTTATCTGACACATGGCTAAGTGATTGTGTATGCACACGTGTATAAAAGCTTGATATGAATGGCCCTTTAAACTAGCGTAAACTAGCATGACAGAATCATATGAACAAGCAAAAAGATAGCCAGTACTTTTGCTCCCCTTCTGTTCTTAACTGTTGGCATGTGACAGCAACATCCAATCACAGCAGGGTAATGCCATCACTATGACGATGCTTTAATTCCACACTCTTTGGTCAGAGATACTAGCGTGTTACGACAGTTTATGGATGCCATACAAACAAAACACTTTTTGTACATAGTTCCTCAGAAACTTTTGTAGTTTTTATTATTTACATAGTTCTGTACTTGATGGGACATACACTTGCTCAATCGTAGGTTCTACTGTGTTGACCTTCAGCTCAGTGGAAAATTGTTAAGTGCACCACAAAGATTTCGATTTTAGTTCACCTGCCCTATACCATCATGCTAATATGATTGGCTGGTAACGCTTGGCGCTCTGCCCTTTGCGTGCATCATCCAGGGCATATAAGCCAGAGCCCAGTGCCACACCATCAGAATTTTCCTCTTTCAGGGTCGCATAGACATCTCTTGTGCTCTGGAACCCTAAACCAACGTGTAACAGGGTTTGGGAAAGGTGGAAGAGCACGCTTTCCGGGAGAACTCACTGCTGCCATCCACCAGAAACGGAGGAGAGAGAGAGAGTCACACCTGGCTGCTATGTGTGTGTGCGTTCATCGATGTGTCATTATGTTTTCAGTTCAGCGTTTGTGTTAATTAAAGTCTTGTTGAGTCACATGACACCATGCGAGGTTCGGACGTGTGAATGGCGAGCTCTGCACACTTTGCTGATTTTAATACTTTTTATGTCATAAACTGGTGAAATTTGATACACCCTGATCCTTAACTGTTCATGTTCAGGATCAATTGTCAAAGAATTCAAAATCCTCGGGCTCTGGAGACAATAAAAGACACTTACGTGCTCAAGCTGATGCCCCTGACAAGGCCGCAGACCAGGGACTCAATTTGGAGTCATTGGAGAGGGAACTAGCTGCTACTCCGCTAGCGACCATGGTGGATTTGGAGCGCTTCTGGGAAAAGTTGGAAGATATGGAAAATCGTAGTCAGCAGAATAAAGTCTGGATTGTTGGAATTCCTGAGGCCGAAGAAGGTCAGGATATGGTGAAATTCCTGGATGGGCTCCATGGATGACAGGCCATAAGCTGGACATCGAGCGAGCTCACAGGGTTCCGGCTTGGTGATCTGCTGAGGGAGACAGGCCCTGATCAATTCTGGCCAAATTTCTGAGATCATCCGATAAAGATCTCATGTTACACGGGGCGAGAAGTAAAGGAAGGCTTTCTTGGAAGAACCACAGCATTTTCTTGTTCCCAGACTTTGCGAATTCGACAAGAGAGAAATATGATAATTTCAAGGAATTTAAGATATTCTTACATCAACGGAAGGTCGCTTTGTACTGATGTTCCCGGTCAAATTGAGAATAGATCCTAAGGATGGCCGCAAAATATTTACATGCAAGTTTTGTCCTTCATAAACTCAGTGGACTGAGTAAGTTATTTTGTGGTACTCACGTTGCAGCCAAGTGAGCCTGACTCACTGAACATTCACTTGACCGTCCGAGGAAACTGATCACCATTTTCCTTTCTTTTTGTGCTGGTTCCGCCAGCGGCTGGAGCTTTTTTGTGGAGGAACACACCTTTGGGACAGTTATGTGGATGAATCTACACGTTCTTTGTGTTTATTCCACCTATTGGCTTGAGTTTGTTTTATAGATTATCTTCTGTTATGTAATTCTGTCTCATAAAATTTTTATAGAAACACTGGACTTGAGCAATCCGATGGCAAAGATGTTGCGGGGGCTCTCATAGGCATACATGGACTGTTTGAGTTTAGAGGGATGGACGGCAGTTGGCGCAGGGTTAATGCACACTTTTTTCTTTTTTCTGTTTGTTTGGTTCGAGGGTAAGTTTGGGGTTTGATTGTTGCACTAATGTTGGAATGTGGTCTTCATGATTTTATTTTTAACACACAATCTATTTTTTCTAATATGTCAAAATGTAAAATGTTAATATTAGTGGATTGTCGGGGCCTGGGTAGCTCAGTGGTAAAATACGCTGGCTACCACCCCTGGAGTTCGCTAGTTCGCTAGTTCGAATCCCAGGGCGTGCTGAGTGACTCCAGCCAGGTCTCCTAAGCAACCAAATTGGCCCGGTTGCTAGGGAGGGTAGGGTCACATGGGGTAACCTCCTCGTGGTCGCTATAATGTGGTTTGTTCTTGGTGGGGCGCATGGTGAATTGAGCACAGATGCCGCAGTGGATGGCATGAAGCCTCCACACACGCTATGTCTCCGTGGCAACGTGCTCAACAAGCCACGTGATAAGATGCACGGGTTGACTGTCTCAGACGTGGAGGCAACTGGGATTCATCCTCCGCCACCTGGACTGAGGCAAATCACTATACGACCACCAGGACTTAGAGCACATTGGGAATTGGGCATTCCAAATTGGGAGAAAAAGGGGAAAAATCCAAAAAAATGAATGGGTTGGGGCATCCCATAAAACGTAAGATATATGATATAGTGTTCTTCAAAAATGCATCTTTCCCCGCAGGAAGCTGAAAAATTTGGCAAGATGGGGTGGACATATTTTATTTAGTGCTGGCTCAAGTAAGAGCAGGGTAGTCATTACACTGATAAGTAAGCATCTACAATTCAAATATCTACAACAGATTGAAGATAAATTAGGAAGAGTCATTATTGTTTTAGCAGAAATTCAAGGGCAAAGTCTTATTTTGGCTAATATTTATGCACCTAACGTTGATGATCAGGGCTTTTTTATAGATGTTGAAGGGATGTTGCAAGCTGCTGGCACCCCACAAAACAAACTTTTGATGAACTCAACCCTTGATCATAGTGAAGCAAAAGTGTGTAAGCCCCCTAGAGCAACACTGACACTTCACAGGGTGTGTAGTCCCTCATTTCCTCTGTTGTTGATTGCTCCATTGGAGTCATTTTAGTCTCAGCTTACTCCCTGGTGAGTTTAGAGGTGTTGCCACATATGGAGAAAATGAAATCATATAGCTGGCGCTTTAATGTATCCCTTTTGCAAAATCCTGAATTCCAACAAATGTTAAAGGCTGAAATCAATGTTTATATGGAGACCAACTGGTCCTCAGTGTCCTCTGTGGGCATGGCTTGGGAGGCACTTAAAGCGGTTCTTAGGGGCCGGATCATACAGTATGACTCATTCACCAAAAAATCCAAAGCACGAGAACTCGTGGAGTTGGAAGGGAATATTAAAAGTGCCGAGGCAGAGCCGAAGCGCCAAATGTCATCTGATGGCCTCAGAGAATTGACCTGATTGAAATACAGATATAATATTATTTTGTCGCGGAAGGTGGAGTTTTGGCTGTTCAGGGCAAAACAGTCATACTCTGAGTCGGGGGACAAAGCAGGAAAACTTCTGGCTAGATATATAAAACAGAGAGATTCTTTTTCTACCATTCCCTCAGTGGAATCTGCTGGTGGTGAAATATTTACCTCAGCTATTGATATTAATTATTCTTTTAAATAATTCTATCTTGATCACTATATTTCCACATCTTCGTCTACTGATGAAGATATCAGAAACTTTGTGGAACCTTTAGAACTCCCTAAACTGTCGAATGAGCAAAAAAATTCTCTTGATTCTGAGAAAAACTTGGAGGAGCTTGGCGAGGTAATTAAGGCCTTGCCTACAGGCAAGGCTCTGGGGCCAGACGGCTTTGCCGCTGAGTTTTTTAGATCTTATGCTACAGAACTGGCTACACTTTTGCTAGAAGTTTATACGGAATCATTAAAGAATGGAAAGCTTCCGCCAACCATGATGCAAGCCCGGATCAGTCTGATTCTTTAAAAGGACAAAGATCCAAGTGAGTGTATAAGTTACCGTCCAATTTCCCTGATCCAGCTATACGTTAAAATATTGTCAAAATTTTTGCTAATCAATTAAGTAAAGTTATGACATCTCTTATACATATAGATCAGGTGGGGTTTATTCGGGGCCATAGCTCTTCTGATAACATTAGGCGTTTCATCAATATCATGTGGTCAGTGGTAAATGATCAGACTCCGGTTGCTGCCATCTCACTTGATGCAGAAAAAGCGTTTGATATGGTAGAATGGGATTATCTTTTTAAGATTTTGGAAATGTACGGGTTTGGGGATACATTTATTGGATGGATTAAGTTGCTTTATAGACACCCAGTAGTGTCGGTACAAACAAATTGATTAATTTCAGATTAATTTACTCTGTATAGGGGCACCCGGCAGGGTTGCCCTCTTTCCCCATTATTGTTCTGTCTTGCCCTGGAACCATTAGCATCCGCGATAAGAAAGGAGGATGATTTTGCAGGGGTAATGGTGGGAAGTGTGGCACATAAGCTCTTGCTTAACGCAGATGATATTTTATTATTCATCTTCGACCCTACTAGAATTATTCATTCATTTTTTAAGTTCTCGGGATTCAGAGTTAATTGGTCTAAATTCGAAGCTTTGGCTCTGACAGCATACTGCCCGGTAACGGCTTTTCAGCCAGGCACCTTCCAGTGACCCAAACAGGGCATTAAGTATTTGGATATTTTATTCCCAGCAAATTTGTGTGATTTAGTTAGAGTTAATTTCGACCCTTTAATAAAAATGTTTTTGAGCGATGTGGGAAGGTGGGCTTCATTTCATTTATCAATGATTGGGAAGGTTAATGTTATTAAAATGAATTGTATTCCAAAATTCAACTACCTGCTACAGTCTCTCCCTATAGATGTCCCCCTCTCTTATTTCAAGCAATTTTATAGCATAGCAAAGTCCTTCATTTGGAATGGTAAACGTCCCAGATTACATTTCAGTAAGCTGCATAGGCCGATTGACAAAAGTGGGCTAGCCCTCCCCAGGAATTTTTTTATTATTATTATGCGTTCGGTCTCAGACATTTAGCTCATTGGTCGCTTCCACCTGAGAGAGCCCCTCCCTGGTTTTGTATTGAACAGAAAGTTCTTGCCCCTATTTCGTCATTACAAAGCCTTTCTATCAAACTAACCAGAGAAGTTATGTTACACCCCGTTATCTCGCATTTGCACTCAGCATGGACAAAAGTGTCTAGAGTGTTTAATTCTGACATTTATTTAACTGTTACCTCGAGCATATGGCTGAACCCAAAATGATGTATTAATAAGTCCCCTTTCTGCTAGTCAGAGTGGATTGTGAGGGGGATTAATACACTCGGTGACCTATATGAGAGCGGAGTGTTGAGATCCTTTGAAAATTTGGTTTAACATTTTGGGATTCCCAGATCTCAGTTCTTTAGGTATTTACAGCTGCGCCACCTGCTCTGTACTATATTTGGGAGTAGCATACACCCCCCTAAAGCTGCAGACACTCTGGGAGGGGTGGTTACTGCTTTTGGAAAAGGTCATGAGGCATCAGTGTAATACTTCCTGCTAATTCAGTGTCTGGGGGATGGAGATTTAACTTCTATCAGGAGATTATGTGTAACGATGCGCTGCTGGTGCAATAACAAAAACGAAGAGACGATGATGATGACGTGAAGAATCCAAGTGCAATTTTATTAACAAACATGAAATCCAACTATAAAACCCAAACCCTAACTATAAACGTGAATAAAACATAAACTTTAACTTGACTGGGCTCGGAGGGTCCAGACGGGGTTGGAGGGTTGAAAGTTCCCCTTGCCTGCTCAGGAGAAAAATAAGGGTGGGTACAAGGGCGGGAACCATCTCCAGGTCCAACTGCTCAGATGTGGCCATGACATGGTGTGGAACAGACTCAGGCGTGTCTGTGACGTGGCATCGAGCAGGCTCAGGTGTGGCTGTGATGTGGCATGGAGCAGGCTCAGGCGTGGCTGTGACGTGGCATGGAGCAGGCTGAGGCGTGGCTGTGACATGGCATGGAGCAGGTTGATGCGCTGCTGTGACATGGCATGGAGCAGGCTGAGGCGTTGCTGTGACATGGCATGGAGCATGACATGAAACTCTAGCTCGGCAGCCATGACGTGTAACGCTGGCTCGGCAGCCATGACGTGGAACGCTGGCTCGGCGGCCATGTCGTGGAACTCTGGCTCGGCGGCCATGTCGTGGAACTCTGGCTCGGCATCCGCCTCCCCCGCAGTGAATGTAGAACCAGTGATCTGCAGGGCAAGGTCTATATACTGAGCGAGGCTGAAGGAACTATGACCGCCAGGCATAAAAGTGGAGATAGGCTCATTTAGTCCAAATCGGAAACAGTCTTTGAGGGCAACCTCATTAAAGTCCACCTGGCAGGCCAGAGTGCAAAAGTCCACAACTTAATCCTCCAGGGGATGATTCCCCTGATGTAGGCGGAGGAGTTGGATTGCTGGGTTCATGGTTCGGTCAAGTATTTCTGTAACGATGTGCTGCTGGTGCAGTGATGAAAATGAAGAGATGATGACGATGACATGAAGAGCCCAAGTGCAATTTTATTAACAAACGTGAAATCCAAAAACCCTAACTATAAATGTGAATAAAACATAAACATGAACTTGACATGAACTTGACATGAACTTGACATGAACTTGACATGAACTTGTCATGAACTTGACATGAACTATCTAACAAAGTTACATTCACATACAATACTTGACAAAGGACAATGGAAAACATGAGGGTTTTAATACATGGACATGGGAGAACAAACCAATGAATAACAGAACTCTAAACAAGATAATTAAACAATAAACCAATGAAAACAAGACACATAAACATGGAGGGAAAACATGAAATCACATGACAAGGGAACCACATGACATGAAACAGCAACTAGAATTTTCAAAATAAAAGACATGAAATACAAGAATCAACAAAATATGCATGACATTATGGGAGAAAGATTTAAACTTGGAATTGGAGGAGGGAGTGTGGGCTAGGATTCTAAAAAACGTCAAGTCTGCATCTAGAGACGCAAGGATGTGCCTTATGCAATTCAAGATTGAAATTTTTGCACTCGGCAGCTGTGCACCCCATGGCGGTGTTGCAGGGCCCCCTCGCCACCTTTTTTTTTTTTTTTTTTTTAAACAAATTATGTACTTTGTGTACTTTTTCAATCTTAATACATTTTACAACCAGAAGAGGTGGATTTAGCCCCATTGTACACTACAACAAAGAACTTGGCACATATGTTTTGAACAAGATTGTTTTTTTATCTCTCCTAGATTATTCATCATCTTGGACATCCTTATGTATCATTGCCCCTATGATAGTTGTTTGTCTGTTGTGGGTGGTGCATCAGCAGGTGTTCGTTTATGGGCAGCACGGAGATGACCTTAATAAATCTATTAGCCACCCACTGTACCATGAATGTGTCCAGCCCTCTTACTGCAGAGCATCATGTAAAGAGTAGCCATGTGCTGCTCCCCGAGGCTTAGACATAATAGTGCACTTCAGTCGTTATCTGTGCCCAGCAAAATCTGTGACCCAGATAAAACTGCCTGCTAGCTGCCTCCTTAACACCTGGTGAGAGGGCTCAGATGCAATGCCCCAAAACATAGCAGGACCTGCAAGTGCTGATGTTCACACTTTTAAGGTGTTAATGAAGAGCTTGCACAAATTACTGTGTTTATGTGGATCAGAATGACAAAAAACTGGGGCTTATTACTGTTAGATGAAATTGCAACAGTAAAAGATCTCAGAAATCCCAGTCTACTGTGTGTTTAGGGGAGACCGGGGATAGTTGTCACACTCCAGTCAATTTCTGTAGAAGCACGTATCTTAGTCTTGGATACAGCAAAAATGTCAAATAATTGGTTTGCCTGAACAGAAATTGAACTAATTGCATAAAATTATAACATTTCATGTGACAACCAGCACAGGTAAAATGTGACTGCTTGCACCAACTTACAGAACATTTGTCCTAAGAACACAGTTCAAAAATTCAGTTAAAATCTATTTGCATTATATACAGTAGTTGACACTTCACCTAATGTATTCCACTGTGGTTATATTGTATCGTATTCCCAACAGTTATAGAAAATGATTATATTGGAATATTAGATCGGAGGACCTAATTTTAGATTGTTGTTTGAGACCAATATTCAAAGCCACTGTCAGAGAAACCACCTCTAGAGAAAACAAGTATTTATGCAAATGGGCTTTTGAGTCTTAGTAAAAAATGTATACAGGTAGTTACTGAGATTCTTGTGAAATTTTTTTGGCAACTTCTTCATGTGACAACCATGTGTTAACCTTGTCCCTAATATTACACTTTTTTTTTCTTCTTAAATAATGATGATAAAAAGAAAAACACGATTTAAAAATGTCTTTATGAAAAATAATAAAATAATAATATGATATAAATATACATTGTTATAATAACAACAAAAATAAACACTTTCTAATTTGCAGAATTTGCAAGTTCTCACAAGCTCAAATGTCCCATTCCAAACAAGCTGAAATAACTAGTAAATCATCACCAAGATTTTTGGCACACACTGAAGCCATTGACAGCCACAAAGAAAGGATTTAATTAAAGGATGTAATTTTGCCATCCGTCAGCAGTAAGCCTCAGACTCCTGTAGTTTTCAGTGCCTGAATAAATTTTTTTTTAAAAAAGCCTTGCTCTTTTCTTCTCTTTCCATTAACATCACATTCTCAAACTTTGGTGGAATTTGGTTGGACTGGAGGCCTTTTTTTTTTTTTTTTTAACAAAGCAGACATTGTTAATTATGTAGTATCTGAAAGTGAAATGCTTTGCTTCAAAATAGGGAAAATAAGGGCCATAAATAAAATAGCCGTACAGTAAATCTGACAGTGAAGATGAATGTTTGGGCAAAGGGACAACGCTTTTTATAGGACTTTATAGGCTTTTTATATTAACACAATGAGTTTTATAGTTTTATTTAGGGAGGCAATTAAACAACAACAAATCATTATTTAAAGAATAATTTTACCATTAAAAAACATTAATTAAAACAAACACACTCTCTGCTGTTCTTAAAAAAATTGGTACCCCAGGCACTGGATTTTCTTTGGTTTTCCAGCAATCTTGTGCACATTTGAGTTCTTTTCAACAGTGGCTATATGATGCTGAGATCCAGCTTTTGACACCAAGGACAACTGAGGGACCCATACACAACTACTGTATAAAAAAGGTGCAAACATTCATTGATGCAAAGAAGGCAACACACTATATTAAGAACCAAGGGTAAACTTTTGAACAGGATGATTTGTGTAAATTGTTATTATTTTGTCTTGTGGGATTTATGTAAATATTATGATTATATATATATAATTAATATTATTATATAAATGTTATGTAGCTTCTAAAGGGCAGTACTACTTTAATATTTATATATATATATATATATATATATATATATATATATATATATATATATATATATATATATATTTATTTATTTATATATACTATATACTACCGGTCAAAAGTTTTGAAACACTTGACTGAAATATTTCTCATGATCTTAAAAATCTTCTGATCTGAAGGTGTATGCTTAAATGTTTGAAATTAGTTTTGTAGACAAAAATATAATTGTGCCACCATATTAATTTATTTCAATATAAAACTAAAATTTAATAATAAAAAAAAAAAAAAAAAAAGAAAAAAGAAAAACATTTTTGAAATGGATGACTTGTACCAAATAAAAAAGAAAAGCATTCAGTAAGTGCCCAACATAGATGGGAACTCCTTCAATACTGTTTAAAAAGCATCTCAGGGTGATATCTCAAGAAGTTGGTTGAGAAAATGTCAAGACTACATGTCTGCAAATTCTAGGCAAAGGGTGACTACTTTGAAGATGCTAAAATATAACACAGTTTTGATTTATTTTGGATTTTGTTTAGTCACAACATAATTCCCATAGTTCCATTTATGTTATTCCATAGTTTTGATGACTTTACTATTATTCTAAAATGTGAAATAATAATAAGAAGAATAATAATAATAATAAAGAATGAGTGTTTCAAAAAAGTAGTACTGCCCTTTATATATATACAGTATATATATGTAACACTTTACAGTAAGGTTCCAATTGTTAACATTAGTTAATGCATTAGGTATCATGAACAAATAGCTAACAATATATTTTTTTTTACATCATTCATTAATCTTTGTTAATATTAGTGATTAAAACACAATTGTTCATTGTTAGTTTATGTTAGTTCATAGTGCGTTAATTAATGCTAACAAATTCAATTTTTGATTGTAAAAATGGATTACATATGTTGAAATTAACAGTAACTAAGATAAATAAATGCTTAATAAGTATTGTTCATTGTTACTTCATGTTAACTAATGTTGTTAACTAATGTTAACAAATGGAACATTAATGGAAAGTGTTACCCATGCAATGAATTAACATCAGGTGGTATTTCAAGCCAATAATTTAGGTCAGAAGGGTTCAACAGCAAAAAAAAAAAAAAAAAAAAAAAAGTTTGGGAACCCCTGTAGTTTTGGTATTGCACATATGGTAAGCAGCTCCCTCTTCTTCAGCTTGCAAGGCTTCTGTTCCCGGAACATTATGGATAGTCTAAAAAGGCCATGTTACAGCCCTCTTTCAATAAAGCATTTCATATCCGCACATATACTTATAGTTAGGCATGTGATTTATTGTGTGATTTTAATGCAGCCTATCTTTAGGATTCCAAGGCAGTCCAACATGGCTGTCCTGAAATGAATGATGGGAGCTCTGCTGTACCTAGAGAGTTTGAGAAGGAGCAGATGTGATGGTACAGATGTGCCTGATGTTCACCGGTACAGGAAGAGCAGGGAGAGATCAGGTTATTTCTCTTTGCTGAGAAGCAATGAATTCAGTATGTGGGATGCAGCTCAATTTGTTCAGCAGGTGATCTAATGCCCCTCTGCTCCAACAGGCCTCATATGAGCTGAGGATAATGAAATGAAATGTAAAGCAGAGAGACACTTACAGTATAGACATTGACTCACTGTAGCTTTCCCACATCAGCATAACAAGGCCACAAGAGTGTTGTGTGTGATAATATGGTCAGGACGGTAAGGCTAACTACATTTGTCATATGAGATTGGATCTTTTTTACGTGGTCCTCAGATACAGAGCTTTGTAAGCCTAGTTGGTCGAAGCTGTTTGTGGGGACTATTAGACATGGAGGAAAAACCCACAGTAGTACAGGGAATTGAGCTTGTTTACTACAGTATATGACCAAATGTATGTGGATATGCCTGCTGAATTTTAATTTTTTTCAAAATCATATCTGTCCTTCTATTTGCCACAACACCAGCTGTTTAGAAAATGTTAGAATTTGTTTTAAATTTTTAATAAAATGAATTATATGACATGCCGATTAAATTATTGCAATTATACACAAATAATCACATATATAAATACAGTACTTGCTAAGAAAGGCCCCCAAATAAAGATAATTCAATATAAATAATAAATAATAGTTTAAATAATTATAAATATAATATTTCATATAGAAATATATTGCAGAATTGTGGCAGACGAGTAAAGCATTTATTAGACAATACAAAAAGTGACTTTAGAAGTCAATATATTGTTTGTTTTATTCCCATATCATTGAACATATGTCTACAGACCACAGCGATCCATTTTTCCACAAATTAGTTCATCAATCTGTGTTCATTTCTGACAGGAAGTGTTATTGCATTCCATCTGCACTATTTTTAATTGTCGGTTTATGTGTATGTGGTTTTCAGTGTCATACAGTAAACACAAAGTTTCATTGACTTCAAGCTTTAACAACACCGATCATAGGAAAAAAAACTTTTATTCTGGAACTACGTACAGGTCAGGAGGTATGATTAATTGCATTTCTTTCTTTTTTTTTTTTTTTTTTTTTTTTACACATTATTTGTTTTAAATATAATTAACCATACTAAATTAACATGTTAAATCGACAGCACCCACCCCCCAAAAAAACAAAACAAACACAGAGTTGAAGAGATTTTCTGCCATTCAGACAGAGCATCAGTGAGCTTTTTGGTGCTATAATACAGAACAATAGGTGTCTCATGTAGGAAATGTGATGTCCTGGCTAATACAGTACAGTACAGTACAGTTGGCAACAGTACAGTTGGCAACCCTATACAGTGAGGTCGGAGACCACAAGTGCTATTGGAGACAACAAGCAGTGGCGTTGCAACAAGGAGGCTCCAGGGGCTTAAGCCTTTAGCTTTTTTTCTGATTTAAAACATATTATTTATTTTTTTTCCACTAATTGTATTGAATAATTATATTATCACAATCTGAATGACAATTTGTCTGACCTTTTGTACAAAGGAGCTAACATGGTCAATGTCACCAGGGGCACCTGCAGGATTTAATCTGAGAGTATGCACAGAAATCTACCTAATAAACCTTCTATCTAGGGGAGTCCGGGGGCATGCTCTCCCGGGAGATTTTTTTGTTGTTGCAAAAAACAAAACCAAAGTGTTATTTTGGTGACTTTGAGATAAGCATTTGTTTTATTTATTTATTTATTTTTTGTATGAGTAGCATTCATGTAACTATTGGCTAAAGCATTTCTTCCAGTAACTGTTTGCGCTAAAAAAGCAAAATGCACCACAACGAATACAGCAGAACGCAAGTGTCTCGAGACGCGTTTTTATCAGTTGAAGAAGTTCTTTTTAACTTGACACAGCATCTAAAAAATGCAGCACTCCCGTGAGAGATCCTAAAAACACAGTGATACGTGATGCAGTTGTCAAAAGACATCCATCTAGCGAATGGTTACATGGAAAACAACTGAAAAACAGCACGAGCAGATGCAAAAACACGTTCAGTTTGAACAGTCCCTTGTTCACATGACACAGCACTAGCTGAAGTTTCTCAAAGTTACCTCTCAAAAAGACAGCCTTTTGTTTCAGTTGATTGTTGGTACATTTCCACTGTATCCAGCGCTGTTTGTTCTTCTTATTCGTAAATATCCCGATGTTGTTTTACTGTGTGAGAATCCGCTTGAATTGGCCAAACTGCAAGCCTGTTTGGCCAATTCACTGAAAAGAACCGACTCAAAAGAATTATTAATTTCGCAAATTGGGCATTGCTAGTTCTTTTAAACAGAAATACGGGACACATTTCATGATTGGTGAAATATTCTGAGAGTAAATATTTCTCAGGTCAGTCGGAGCGCTCATGGTACGCACAGTCCGTACGGCCGTACAGCTGCAGGCGCCACTGAATGTCACAAATTGCCTCACATTTAATTAGTGACCTAGTTACAGTGTAGATTCATAAATATTTCCTCTTTATTTTAATTAATAACTTTTCTTTGTTTAAAATTGTTCAAAATCCTAAAACTCTTTTGTTTCTAAGTTTAAATAATAATAAAAAAAATACTAGATTTTCAATGTGGTGTGAGACCTTTGGACCCCACTGTCCATGTCATAGAGATCAACTCTAATGATTCCAGTCAGATTTCTTCACTGGCTTCCTTCCAGCAGGACTGTGCGAGCAGATCATAATAATCCCATGCTATGGTAAATTACAGTTCAAAGTGGTGAAATTTTAGAAGGTTTTGTGTAGTCTTTGTCATGAATTTCAAAACAAATTGCAAAGGAGTCCACTGTCCTCAATAGTGTTCTTACAAGTAGGGAGATTAGGGGCACTCCATGGAGACAAAGTAGGTGGCAAGACTTTGTAGTCAAACTGTTCAAAACAACCTCTAAACTTTCATTCATGTGCAATGGATCAGATGACAAGAATGACAAACAAGACAGCTGAGTTTCCTTCAAAAAACTCAAGCCTTTTCAAAAGTCTCCAGCTGTTTGCAGCTGTAGTACAAAGCAGAACAGCACCTTGCAAAGCCATAAGCAGCCGTTCTTTTGGCAGTTGCAAGCCTGAGTGAGTGTCTTCTGCACAGGTCACTTCCTGGACAGGGTCATGGGTCAGAGATATAGTTGCCATTGCATGTGTTTAGCATTTTACTGTTGTTTTTCTGCCCCAAGCTTTTGTCCTCAAAGACACCAGGGTTCAAGAAGGAACATGCAGCGCACATGAAGGTGTTGTCACACTATGCTTTGAGTATGCGAAATTACTTCTGACCTTTCAACAAATAATGCAACAAATAGGATATGATGTCACATTCTAGGGCGTCTGTTTTTAATTAAGCAATAACACATGAAATACCAGTCAAATTTGTCCAGTTTGTTCATGCATTTTTTTCTCCACCAGCTTTAACAGTTCCAAAATGAGCCAAAGCATCAAGCACAACTCTTGCAAAGTGTTCTTGTTCACGTCCATTGTTTGATGGTAAACGACTTTTGTTGTTGTTGTTGTTGTTGTTGTTTTCAATGATTAATTCACTCACTCATAATGTAAAAGATGCTCTTTTGTTGCCACCTACTGGCACAAATATACAGTCTCCAGAAATTGTCACTGAATGAATCATTGAAAAAATAAAAATGAATGATGAATCAAAATCCCACCACAATTAGTAAAGCCAAGAACACAGAGAAGTGGATCGATAAAAAAACAGGTATTCCCAGTGCTGTTGGACTGTATATCATCACTCTTGGAATGCCCCTCGTCCATTTAGATTCTAGGACCGGAACTAATATATATATATATATATACATATAGGTTTCAAAATTAACCTATTCCTTCAAATTCTTTTAATGTTTTTCTGATCATATGTTTAATCTCAGTATCAAGTATGCATGCACTTTTCAGGATTGTGACTGGAATCTATTCTACAGTAGTAGCGGTTTAATTTTGATTCCAACAAATAATACATAACTAAAAGAAGCGTACTGCTACAGTAAGAACACCAATAGCGTGCAAAAATGTATTGCATTGAATCATGTTTTATATTTGGGATCTTTAAGACCCCAAACATTAGTAATATAAATAGTTTTCATTAAGGACTTTTGAAATATGTTACAAAATACACATGTATTGAAACTTTGTTTATAACCAGTTCTCATAAGATTCACAAAACTCATGCAGTATCAGGATGATATATCAATATTAATTACATTTTTAATTGATTAAAATGGAAATTAAGATTGGCACTTAAATTTGGTACATTTTTCTAATTTTGGTAACACCCCTGATATAGAGCAAAATTAATAAATGCCACAAGCTCTGTGTGTGTTTCAATGGTTCCTTCTGAATTGTGCTAAAAAAAAAAAAAAAAAAAAAAAGGTATTCAGAAATTAATCCAGCAACATGCATATGAAGCAGTGACCAATGGAAGAACAATAAGATGTGTTCGTTGGTGGCATGACTGACTTCGTGGCTAGAATGCTGCCCTGATAATGCTTTATCACGCACACTGCATGAGTCACAGAAGACATGTGCTGTGTGTGCCAGAAAGGATGATTGCTGAGACATACATTGAGACTGCAGTCTCTGAAGTACTGTAGCTGCACTGGCTCGTCAATCTCACTGGAACCAAGGGACAAGTCAATGTCACTCCAAGAAGGAAACAGATCCAGGGATTAAACGCACTTCTCTGTTCTTGTCTGTGTAACAAATGATCTGTCAGATGCATAGGGGAAATTATCATCACAAATGCCCTACAATAAGCTTTTTCCACTCACTGCCGAGGAAATAAACTTTTCCCTCCTTCTCTCTTTCAAATCTCTGGGTATTGAAATTAATTCTGTGACATTTTACTCAGTTAATATTGAATCTTTGGAAAGCTTATTAATCACTCTGATGGATCTCAGATGTTCATTTTATATATAATTAATATAATATATAGCATTAAGATTTTAGGTTAAAGGTGAAGTGTGTCATTTTTTTACATGTTAAAATACTTTCTCATTAAATTATTTTCAGCCTTATGTTCTGGGTTCAAAACAAGTTAAGTTAAATCAACAGCATTTGTAGCATAAGGATGATTACCACAGAAAATAATAATAATAATAATCATAATAAAAAATAAAAAAATAAAAATGAGATTACAGTAAACATTTATGGACTGCCTCCATTAATAGAAATTAATGGAGGCAGTCCATGAACATTAAAATAAACACTGTTTCAAAAGTATATCCACAAGATTTAAACATTATCAGAATCAGAATCAGAATGCGCTTTATTGCCAAGTATGCTTACACATACAAGGAATTTGTCTTGGTGACAGCAGCTTCCAGTGTACAACAATACAAAAACAATACAAAAACAGCAGCAAGACATAGATAATAATAAAAAATAAAAAATAAAACTAATTATACACATACGTACAGACACACACATACATACATACACACATACACATGGGTAGTGCAAATCTAATACAATCTGTTATCTGTTATGTACAGTGCAAATACAAATCTGTTATGTACAGTGCAAATGTTTTTTGTTTTTTTTCAGAGGAATGAAATGGCAGAAGAGGTTGGATGTGTTGGATAAATATAAGAAAGACTAAACTGTGTATTGCACATAGTTATTGCTCAATGGGGCAATTTAACTGTTCATGAGATGGATAGCCTGAGGTTAAAACTGTTCCTGTGCCTGATTATACAGGTTAACATGATTTAAGTGTCATAAAATCACTGGTCTACATGATTTTAATGCGATAAAATCTCTTACAGGGTTTAACAGTGTTGTATTTTCATAGTAACAAAGTTGTAATATTTGATATAACTTTACCCTGCACTGTAAAATCTAATAAGCTGACCTTAGATTTTCTTTTTTAAGGCAATTGGCTTGCATGCATTTTTTAAGTAAGCATATTTATTTGGCTCAAGCAAACTGAACTAAATTTTTTTAATAATGTTAACTAGTTACAAGTAAACTTATCTCATCTGTGATTAAAGTATCATTGTTCTTATTTAATTGTGCAAATTGAGGTATAGCACATCTTATACATTATAAGAGAAATCATGACTGGAATCTCGGTTAGCCAAATGGCACATTGGATTCTCCTCAGTACTTCTCAGTGCACATAAATCTGCAAAGTACAACTGAGTAAAGAAGAATGGCTTAAATTTAGCAGGGTCCAAGTTCACCAGAGGAAACACTAATCACCCTAATGGCTACTTTATACAAATCACAACTATCAACAAGCTACAACAAAACAACACAATAGTCATAAGAATTAAAACTATATACATATTTAAATTATTTTTCTACATAAGTTCCCTTGTTTTGACCAAACATTCATAATTTATTCAAGTGCAAGGGCTTATGGGTATTCCACCCAGCTGCAATTTTGTACTTGATAATTTTGAGTTAGTAGTACTCGAAGCCAAAGTTTAAAGAAGGTATATATTTAAGTTATGATTCCAATATGTGACATTTCAAGTACTGTTTAATTAGGATCATTTAAATGTTTTTATTAATGACAACTTTAGGATTTAGAGAGCAACAGTAACTTAATTAAAACTAGTAAGAATAGTAAAAACTTAAGCTTAAGTTGAGTAAACTATTTTTTACAATTTGAGATAACGTCTCTGTTACGTACATAACCTCGGTTCCCTGAGACGAAGGGAATGAGACAGTGCGTGCTAACGCATATGGGAGTTGTCCTTCCACATGAATTAGTTGAAACCTCTCTACAATAACGGCAATATTCTAATATAGGCTATGGTGTTTGAGCCCTGCCCTTTTAGGCGAGAAGCTGTCTGCTATAAAAGCAGGTGCACAAAGACCATTCCTCAGAATTTTCGGACTGAGGGACAAAGAGCGCATCGCTCGCACCTCAGAAGAACTCTGAGTCTTGTAGTGCAGCCAGTGCTCACAATGTCTCATTCCCTTCATCTCAGGGAACCAAGGTTACATACGTAACAGAGACATTCCCTTACTACTCAGTACACTTGACATTGCATGATAACGCATATGGGGAACAGAATCCCATCACGCCGCACTACACAACATGACCTTCCAGTGAGGAAATATGGCGACCAACATGAGTATGCTGCAAGTGAGTGACCCTCATGTTGGGCCAGTAGGGGAGCACTCAGAAGGAATATATGAACTAGAGTCATATAGTATAAATTAACCCCTACACGAACCCAGTCGGAAAGGGAGTTTATTTATAATAAAAGTGCTTGTGACTTTATGGTAAATTACAATGACCTGATGATGGGGAGCCCGTACTTAAGGGGAGGGGCATAAGTATATGTTTGGCAAATGAAACAGCAAGCGCTCTAAACAGAGAGGACTTGTGAAGAGAGAAACTAGGTTGTAAAACCTTGCAAATATGTTTTGAGAAGACCATCCTGCTGCAAAACATATGTCTTGTAAAGACACATCATTCGTCCATGCCCATGAGCAGGCCATGCCTCTAGTTGAGTGTGCTTTAACACCAATTGGGCAGATCTTACCCTTTGACTCGTAAGCCAGGGCAATCGCATCAACGATCCAATGAGAAAGTCTTTGCTTGAGACGGACATTCCTTTTGTGCATCCTCCATAGCACACAAAGAGCTGATCAGAAAGTCTGAACTGGCGGGTTCCCTCAATGTATACATGTGGCACCTGCACAGGGCACAACAAATGCAAGGATTGTTCCTCATCCAAAATAAATGGAGGAGGGAAGAAAGCTTGAAGGAGAACCACCTGCGCTTTGAAGGGTGTGGTTAGAACCTTAGGCACATAGCCTTTTCTGGGTTTGACAGTGGCCTTTGACAGACCGGGGCCAAACTCCAGACATGAATTGTCAATTGATAGTGCATGGAAGTCACCGACCTGTTTTACTGAGGCCAGAACCAGCAGTAGTGCAGTCTTAATGGGGAGCATGCGCAAATCAACAGAGTCCAAAGACTCGAAGGGGGCCCTGAATGCACTTTTAGGACCAAAGTTAGGTCCCAAGTCGAGACTGTAGCCGGATTTAATTGTCTTGCTCCTCTAAGGAACTTTATGATTAAATCATGCTTGCCTATAGTGGTGCTGGCTTCAGATGCATGATACGTAGATATAGTCGCCACATAAACTTTGAGCATTGATGGAGTGGGTCCTGTGTCTAATCATTCTTGAAGAAATATGAGAATTTCATGTATAAGTCAGTTTACTGGGTCTTTGCCATGTGAAAGATACCAATAAGTGAACACATTCCATTTTAGTGCGTAGAGGCATCTCGTGGACGGCGCTCTGGCCTGTAAAAATGGTGTTCATGACTGAATGCATCAGTTCTGACGCGTTTAGCGCTTTCCGTTCAGGGGCCACACATGCAGGTTCCACAGCTTGTGCTGGGGATGCCAGATTGTGCCTTGTGCCTGAGAGAGGTGATCCCTCCTCAGCGGTATTTCCCATGGCGAGCTGTATAACATATAATTTCCAGAAACCATGGCTGACTGGGCCATTTCGGCACAGTTAACAGAACTGTTTCCATGTCAACACGGACTTTGCTGATGACAGAATGAAGGAGGCGCACCGGAGGAACGCATACATTTTACCGGCCATACGTGGGCCAGAGTGTCATGGTAACATATATATATGCCACTACTGTTGTGTTGTCCGAACTAATCAGAATGTGGTGATTCACAATATCGGAACGGAAAGCTCTCGAAGCTAGAAAGACAGCTAGTAGCTCTAGGTTGTTGACATGTCACAGCCGTTTCGCACCTGTTTCCAGGTGTCGAATGTCGGGCATCCATTAAACACTATGCACAAACCTGTGTTGGATGCATTTGGGGTCAGCACTTTCTTTCTGAAAACTTGACCCAGCATAACTCCTTGTTGGTAGAAGGCTGGCACTGTCCATGGTGCTAGAGCAGCGCCAGTGGCGAGTTACTGTGATGCACAGGAAAATGAAATTACTTCAGTGTTTTTTCAGTTTGAACTGAAACAGACACCGAAGAATGGTCTGTACACGCTAGTTCATGAGGTGTGCACACATGAACTCCTAAAAAGGAGATTTACTGGCTGGGGTGTGCTTTTCGCCAGTTGACATTAGACCAGATTTTCCATATGCAAAGCAGCAAGTCTCTGTGTTTGCTCAGTAGTGCCTCTGTTTGGCTAGTAATAAACCAATCGCTGAGGTAATTCAAAACACACACACCCTTCATTTTCAATGGGGCGAGCGCCGCATTGATACATTTCGTGAATGTGCAGACAGCCAGAGGCAGACTGAAATGAAGGACTTTAAATTGATACGCAGTTCCCTCGAGCGCAAATCTAAAAAGCCACCTGTAACACGGTGCAATTTGTACATGAAGTACGTGATCTTCAGATCTATTGATGCAAATCAGTCCTGAGGACGGATGTGCAATAAGATCAGTTTCTGAGTTAACATTGTGAATGGGCGCGTCGCGAGCGCATGATTCAAGCATCTCAGAACTAGAATGGGCTGAAGCCCGCCGTCCTTAATGGCTATAAATCCCACTGTGTGTGTTGCAGTCTGTGCACGCAACACCAGTATATCATTTGGTCAGACCATAGATTGTGCTCGATCATTATAAACACCAGCTCTGACACGTCCATGAGGACTTGCCACGCATTTGCGCAGCAGGACAGCAGGCTTATTAATTCATATGAAACAACCTCTATCGCGTTCTTTGCGAGAAGTTTGTGTATTTTGGCTCGTAACAATGGCGCGTCTTCGGACAGAACCGTTGAAATGGGGTGGCCGATGTGCAAATTGGATCGTATAACCATGTTCGATCGTTTTTTTAGCATCCAGTCAGAATGCCAGTAAGAGTTCGCCACACGTCCGCGTCTGGACAGAGGGCAATTTGGTATGTTCATAACATGATATAATGTGGCGTTCACCATTGGGAAGCGGTTGCGCATAATGTGAGGCTTTGAAGTGGGAAAGCCCTTTATTGAAAAGTGTGAGCATCTCGTGCATGTGCAACGAGCGCTGTAATAGTTTTTCAATCTTTGTAATTCATTACAAGATATAATGCCGCTCACCATTGGGAAGCGGTTGTTCAAAATATGTGGGCTATGAAGTGGGAAAGCCCTTTACTAAAAAAGTGTGAGTGTCTCGTGCGAGCGCTGTACTCTTTACAATCTTTGTATGTTCATACATGATATAATGTGCCGCTCACCATTGGGAAGCGGTTGTGCATAATGTGCAAACTTTATTGCATGTGATTAATGTGAGACACAGATGAGGTTTCCTGTCGGCGCAGGGCTTGCACTGAGGCGGCTTCCTACATTTGGGCCACGGCTTGCGTGGCTTTACCAGCGGCTCGGTGACATTTGGCGCTGAGGCAGCTGGTATGGGATTTTTAGCCGGGCGCTGGACCGAGACAGAGCAGGAGCGAGCCGGTTGTGATGAAGTACGGCTCCGTTTTGGCATAAAATGTCTCATAGCCTGTGATTGTTGCTGAGTCGTGACGTAGAGCTCAGCAATTCTATTCACAGAGCCTCCGAAAACGTCGGCTGGAGACAGCTGAGCATCAGATAGAATGGATTTTCCCACGTCACGCATTTCCATGAGGGTCAGCCAGATGTGACGATCCAAAAACACCAGGTTGCTCATTGTCTTGCCAATGGCCTGTGCAGTGACTTTCATTGCTCGCAGCACGAAGTCCGTAGCGGTGAAGAATTCTTTGAACATCTCTGGATCGTAGCCTTGCTTGTCCATTTGTTTGAGGAGCTTAGCTTGGAAAACTTGGAGCACCATCATCGCATGGAGTGCTGACAGGAAACCCCATCTATGTTTCACATGACCTAGTTGACCATGTGTTAGCATGCAATGTCAAGTGTAGTGAGTCGTAAGGGAACTATTAAGCTAGTAAGCGATTTTATATCACTTAAATCATATGAATGTATAAGGAACATTATATTTTCAATGTTCATATGGAACATATATATATTTTTTACAACACAGTATTTCATGTTGTCTCTCAAATAATATAAAGTCATAATGATGCATGCATAATAACTATAAAAGAATTAGTAAAATTATGTTTAAAATTGTTTTTAGATGTCACACTGCAAGACATGCTAACTTTCCAAAAGTATTTCACAAATTAATTTTCTTATTTTTTCTTGTCTTGAGAAGATTTACCAGACAATACCATGATTGATTGTGTTGAATCATGTGAAGTGGGACAAATGAAAAGTATTCAAGCATACTGACTCATTTCCAAAAATTGGCGATGGAGACGTAGAGCAGGCGTCTTCATTTCTATGGTCTAAAGCAGGCATCCTTCCCTGGCTTGGAGAATTAGCTTGGGTCCATTACATCACTGCTGTTTTGCAATATGCATGTCAACATGAACTAATTATGAAAGCCTAATCTGGCCCACAACAATACATCACTGCAAGGGTTTTTAAGTGTGGCAGCTACTGAATGAATGTGTAATTACATTTGTCCTGAGTTTGCAGATTAATACTATGCTTGTCTTGAGAGTAAAGCTAATAAGCTCAGAGGGCAACAGCTGGATCTGTGATGTCTATCGCGTACACAGCCTCCATATTCACAATAATAATTGATTTCAGATAAAGGATGAGTGATTTGAAGAGGCTGCTCATCTCACAAAAGCAGACCCCGGCAACCACAGCTCGAACTGTTCTCTGGCGAGATGCTCTTGATTATGACATTTCGTTGGTGCCACAAAAGCCAATGCAGTTCAGCCTTTACAATTGGCCCCTCGACCAAAGCTCCAAGTCTGTGATCTCATATTGAAGATATATTTCATATAGTGCTGCCACAGATCAAAAGCAGTTAACTGAACCCTATAGAAGATTTACAGACCTCTAACAATCATCATCTTTCCCCTTTTGACTTTTATGGTATGGACTAGAGGCTGGTGATAGAGTGCCCTTTTACTGACTGATCTTTCCAAACTTCCACACTGATCCTGAGTGTGACATGCGGAGGTGCGACTGCAGTGATCCATATCTACTGACTACTTGCTGCATTTTATAAGCTATCCATTCAGGGTTATTATAGTTTTCTATTTTATTTTCAATTGTCCTTTCAGTTTAGTTTATTTTTAGTTTTACTGTATGACTGTCAGTTTAGTTTAAGTTTATTCAGTGTTTTCAGGTTTCACTTTAATTTTAGTTTTTCAATATATTTTTCAGTTTTTATTTTGGTTTTATTCACGCTGCTAAACATATTTAACACTGTTAACTACTGTATATTTAAATGATGGCAGTAACATATTAACTTTGATGTGTTAATTGCCATAATTTAAATATGTTCAACAGCGTTATATTTCTCAGGGTCATCTAGTGTTATACCTACCTAGTGGCATTTTCATGTTTGATGAAGAAGGGCTGCAAAGTTTTAAAATTTCATAAAATACTATCAAAATCAATTAATTTGTAGTCATATCAATTTCATGTTAGTTAGCTTTGGAGGTGTACATTTTTTTAAATTATTTTTTAATTTATTAAAAAAATTTGTTTTTAAGTTTCAGCTTTTCCAATTATGTTAGTTTTTATTTTTATTTAAGTTAATGAAAATGCTTTCATATAAGTTTACATTTAAGATGTTGTTAATAACACTGAATTCATTCAATAAGCATGTAGTTTAAGGTTTTTATTGATTGATTGATTGATTGATTGATTGATTGATTGATTGATTGACTGAATGATCTCTGCAATGTTGCTCCTAAAATCTGCTTCTCAAACTACTATTAAACAGTGAAATTGATTAAAAGTAACCAAGCCTAAAACTGTTTATATATATATATATATATATACAAATTGCTATAGGCAAAAGACAAGATTATGAATGCTGAATTTCATGTGTTATGCCATACTTCAACTAACTTTGTCTACAGAGACTTTTGACTCTCCGAGCAAAGAGCACTCCATACAATCATTGCTGGTGCCTTTTTAAGCATGGTTACTCACGATTATCACCATTTCAATTATAAAGTTGAAATTGTGTAACTGGTCCTGCTCGACCAGCTCAGAGCGGGATTTGAACCGAGGTCTCCGGCATGGGAGGGGTGCAGTTACGAGGAGGCTAAAGGCTACAGCCTCTAACGTTAGTCGCTAGTGCACCTCTTGAGGCCAGGGGAGTGAGATTTACACACTGCACAGCGACCTACCAGCTGCCTACCATTACACTCACCCCCTTAAACCTCACTCCCAACTGGGTCACTGCACCACTGTAACCGGTCCTGCTCAACCTGCTCTGAGAGGGATTCGAACTGCGTGTCCAGCATGGGAGGCGGGCGCGCTAACAAGGAGGCTAAAGGCTACAGCCTCTAGCATTAGTCGCTAGTACCTCTTGAGGCCAGGGGAGTGACGTTTACACACTGCACAGCTACCTACCAGCTGGCTACTGTTACAATTGCAAAGTCCCCCATGTAAGAGCTTGACCAATCATCATAGACTGAAACATTGGCTGGATGTCCAATAAACAATCAGATACTTTTTAAAACAATCAATGCAAATAGCACTAAAGCTACCATAGACACCCAAATCAAATCAAATCAAATCACTTTATTGTCACACAGCCATATACACAAGTGCAATGGTGTGTGAAATTCTTGGGTGCAGTTCCGATCAACATAGCAGTCGTGACAGTGATGAGACAGTACCAATTTACAATAACATCAAATTAACACAGCACAATTTAAACATCTGATATACACATAATTACACTCAACAATATACAAATAATAACATACACTGTACAGTATATAATACGCACTATATAGATACACATTATTCAATAAAAATAAAAATATATAAAAAAGTATATATAGTATATATAGAATGTACAGTATTGTACTGTATTGACATTCAGGCTGTCGGTTGATAGTCAGTTGTTAAGAGAGAATATAATATAATAATAATATAATTTACGACAGTCCGGTGTGAGATATAAGAGTAAGGGTAATAAAGTAAGGGTAATAAAGTGCAGTGCTGATGTATTTGATCGTGAGAGATCAAGAGTTCAGAAGTCTGATTGCTTGGGGAAAGAAGCTGTCATGAAGTCGGCTGGTGTGGGTCCTGATGCTGCGATACCGACTACCTGATGGTAGCAGTGAGAACAGCCCATGGCTCGGGTGGCTGGAGTCTCTGATGATCCTCCGAGCTTTTTTCACACACCGCTTTGTATATATTTCCTGGAGGGAGGGAAGCTCACCTCCGATGATGTGTCTGGCAGTTCGCACCACCCTTTGCAGTGTTTTGCGGTTGTGGGCGGTGCTATTGCCGTACCAGGCGGAGATGCAGCCAGTCAGGATGCTCTCTGCAGTGCAGGTGTAGAACCGTGTGAGGATATGGCGGTTCTTTCCAAACTTCCTCAGCCGTCTCAGGAAGAAGAGGCACTGATGAGCCTTCTTCACAACGACTTCAGTGTGGATGGACCATGTGAGTTCCTCAGTGATGTGGACACCCAGGAACTTGAAGCTGCTGACTCTCTCCACTGGTGCTCCATTGATGGTGATGGGACTGTGTTCTCTGTCTTTTCTTCTGAAGTCCACCACAAGCTCCTTTGTCACCCAGACTCCATCGTGACCCAAAATGATGTGTTTAGAGCCTATTGTCCAGTGAATAACTGATTTTTACTTACTACAGTAGAGGTAACTCCAACAGACTCCAATAAAAAGTTTGGCTCTATGGGGGCATGAGTCCACAAAATCCAACGCACATATTCATGCATTGTATTAAGAGGATTATGTTAACTGAACGAGCAGTGTGATAGTACTGTGCTATATTTACACTTTTAATCACAAAAATATTGCACCAACAGTGACAGTGTATGTAATACTTCTGGATTATTTGTACACAGATAAACATGTAATTCTTGCATTTCTTTAAATTGAAGGAGAAACCATGTTTTTATGCAGTCTTAAAGCTATCGCCATTCGCCAGTGTATTAGGGGAAGGGACATTCTCATTTTAGAGAGCATTTCATTGGACAAAATATGAAAGATTGTAAATTTTAAATGCCTATATCTACTGAAAGTTAATTTTCTCAACTTTTAGGAGTACACTAATATACAGATGGCCTCAAAACAGACATAGACTGAAAGCCACAAAACTCCAATTTTGATGTTATCAGGTCTTTAACAAAAAAGCTCCCTAGCTAGTTTATTGTTAACACTAATCAACCTAGACAGTCTTGCTATGATTTTGAAACACACTATTATTTAATTTAATTTACATTTGTACAGATTTTTGTTTCTCTTTCAGAAAACAAACCATATGTTTGATGGGTCAGATTTCAATGAGGTCATTTTTGCTGGAGAAAGGTCAAACTGTTGCATTGAGGGCCAGTTGACCAGGCAACATCTGGACACCAGTGGGACGGGTTGGATAAGGCTCCCCGTGGACAGCACCGGACAGCACACAAAGATGCCACAGAGCTGCCTGGAAGCTGCATGCTGGGAGGAGAGCCCACAAGAGCAGAGCTGTTAACCAGCCTGAGAAGAGACGGAGGAATCGCCCATAACTCACTTGTAAAACGGAGCTGTAACTGTTCTGACCTAAAGGTTCTCTGCCAGTGAAGTTCAAGCAGCCCAACAGGCTTCAGAGAAGAAGCTGCTCTAATGTCTGCTCTGAGGCTTCCAAATCCACAAAGCTTTAGGAATGCAGTTGTTTTTGTGTCTTAATTTACTTCCTTTCATTAGCTTGTCTTGCCTCCCTTTGCATTTGCAGCATGTTTCCATGTTTCTCAGACATGACCAATCCTTTCCACCATGAAATCTGGTCCAGCCTCAAACATACTAATTCCATGGGAATTTTGAAACCATTTGAAACTCATTGTTGGACCTATTTCAAATGAGGATCAAGACAGTGTCCTTCTAAAATGAGATATATGTATTTTATTTGGCACAAACATTCCTTTTTTGTCTAGGATACAAGAAAACCTTTTTTAAAGGCCTAATTACATTTGTTTATTTCTTTTTACATTATGAATTATAAACTCAGCTATTTCTTTTTGTTATTAACAATTTGTATTGATTCCAGTCACAAATTTAAAAAAAAAACATAACAGAAAATACTGAATCAAATTATATACATTAAGCCCCTCCCCCCAAACATAACAATAAAATAAAATCTTGGGTAGGCCTAACCCACCTTTGTCAAACAGCCTATGTAATTTATTGAAATGTAATCTGGGATGTTTACCATTGCATATGAAGGACTTCGCTATGCTATCAAATTGCTTGAAATAAGAGAGGGGGACATCTACAGGGAGAGAAGGTAGCAGGTATTTGAATTTTGGAATACAATTCATTTTAATATCATTAACCTTCCCAATCATAGATAAATGTAATGAAGCCCACCTGCCCACATCGCTCGAAAACCTTTTTATTAAGGGGTAGGTAAAAATTAACTCTAACTAAATCACACTAATTTGCTGGGAATAGAATGCCCAAATACTTAATGCCCTGTTTGGGCCACTGGAAGGCACCCGGCTGAAAAGCTGTTACTGGACAGCACGCTGTTAGAGCCAAAGCTTTAGATTTAGACCAATAGACTGTGTATCCTGAGAACTTAAAAAAGGAATGAATAATTCAGTGGAGGCAAGGCATAGATCTAGTGGGGTCGGAGATGAATAATAAAATATAATCTGCGTAAAGCAAAAGCTTATGCGCCATACCTCCCGCCACCACCCCTGGAAAATCATCCTCCTTTCTTATCGCGGCTGCTAATGGTTCCAGGGCAAGACAGAACAAAAATGGGGAAAGAGGGCAACCCTGCCGGGTGTCCCAATCCATAGTAAAATAATCTGAAATTAATCGATTTGTTTGTACTGCCGCTACCGGGTGTCTATAAAGTAACTTAATCCATCCAATAAAAGTATTCACGAACCCATATATTTCCAAAATCTTAAAAAGATAATCCCATTCTACCATATCAAATGCCTTTTCAGCATCAAGTGAGATGGCAGTGACCGGAGTCTGATCATTCGCCACTGACCACATGATATTGATGAAATGCCTAATTTTATCAGAAGAGCTGTGGCCTGAATAAAACCCACCTGCTCTATATGTATAAAAGATGTCATAACTTTTCTTAATCGGTTAGCCAACATTTTTGACAATATTTTAACATACAGCTGGATCAGGGAAATTGGGCGGTAACTCTTACACTCATTTGGATGTTTGTCCTTTTTAAGAATCAGACTGATCCAGGCTTTTGTCATGGTTGGCAGAAGCTTTCAATTTTTTTAAAGACTCTGTATAAACTTCTAACAAATGTGGAGCCAGTTCTGTAGCATTAGATCTAAAAAAATTCAGCGGCAAAGCCATTTGGCCCCGGAGCCTTGCCTATAGGCAAGGCCTTAATTACTTCGCCAAGCTCCTCCAAGTTTATCTCAGAATCAAGACAATTTTTTTGCTCAGTCGTCAGTTTAGAAGTTTTAATGGTTCCACAAAGTTTCTAATATCTTCATCGGTAGACGAAGTCGTGGAACTATAGTGATCAAGATAGAATCCTTTAAAAGCATTATTAATATCAATGGTCGAAGTAAATATTTCACCACCAGCAGATTTTGCTGAGGAAATGGTAGAAAAAGACTCTCTCTGCTTTATATATATAGCCATAAGATTCCCTGCTTTGTCCTCTGACTCAAAGTATGACTGTCTTGCCCTGAATAGCCAAAATAGTATTATATCTGTATTTCAATCGGATCAATTCTCTGAGGCCATAAGATGACATTCGGTGCTTCAGCTCTGCCTCGGCACTTTTAATATTCCCTTCCAACTCCACGAGTTCTCATGCTTTGGATTTTTTGGTGAATGAGGCATACAGTATGATCCGGCCCCTAAGAACCGCCTTAAGTGCCTCCCAAGCCACGCCCACAGAGGATACTGAGGACCAGTTGGTCTCCATATAAACATTGATTTCAGCCTTTATCATTTGTTGGAATTCAAGATTTTGCAAAAGGGATACATTAAAGTGCCAACTATATGATTTCATTTTCTCCATATGTGGCAATACCACTAAACTCATCAGGGCGTGATCTGAGACTAAAATGTTTCCAACTGAGCAATCGACAACAGATGAAATGAGGGACTTAGATATATATATATATATATATATATATATATATATATATATATATATATATATATATATATATATATATATAAATCTATTCTAGAATAAATCTTATGGACTGATGAAAAAAATTTATAGTTCCCACCAGATGGGTTCAAAAGTCTCCAAATATCTGTAAGATTTTTACACATCCTGTGAAGCATCAGTGTTGCTCTGGGGGGGCCTGGGTAGCACATTGAGTAAAGACACTGACTACCCCTGGAGCCACGAGTTTCAATCCAGGGCATGCTGAGTGACTCAAGCCAGGTCTCCTAAGCAACCAAATTGGCACAGTTGCTAGGGAGGGTAGAGTCACATGGGGTAACCTCCTCGTGGTCGCTATAATGTGGTTCTTGCTCTCAGTGGGGCACGCGGTGAGTTGTGCGTGGATGCCGTGGAGAATAGCGTGAAGCCTCCACATGCACTATGTCTCCACGGTAATGCTCAACAGGCCACGTGATAAAATGCACGGATTGATGGTATCAGACACGGAGGCAACTGAGATTCGTCCTCTTCAACCCGTATTGAGGCAAGTCACTACACCACCATGAGAACTTAGAGCACAATGGGAATTGGGCATACCAAATTAGGGAGAAATGAGGAGAAAAAAAATACAAAAATGTTGCTCTAGAGGGCTTACACACTTTTGCTTCACTATGATCAAGGACCGAGTCCATCAAAAGATGTCTCCTCCCAATATTATATCATGAGGGGTGCCAGCGGCATGCCACATCCCTTCAAGATCTATAAAAAAGCCCTGATCATCAATGTTAGGTGCGTAAATATTAGCCAAAATAAGACTTTGCCCCTGAATGTCTGCTAAAACAATAATGACTCTTCCTAATTTATCTTTAATCTGTTTGAGACATTTGAATTGTAAATGCTTACTTATCGGTATAATGACTCCCCTACTCTGAGAACTCAAACAGTCCATGTATGCCTACGAGAGCCCCGTGACAACTTTGTCGTCAGATTGCTCAAGTCTGGTGTTTCTATACAGATTTTGAGAGATGGAATTACACAACAAAAGATAATCTATAAAACAAACTCCAGACAATAGGCAGAATAAACACAAAGAATGTATAGATTCATCCACATAACTGTCCCGAAGGTGTGTTCCTCAACAAAACAAACTCCAGTCGCTAGGCGGAACCAGCACAAAAAAAAAAGGCGTTCAATTTCCTCGGACAGTCAAGTGAATGTTCAGTAAGTCGGTCCACTTGGCTGCAACATGAGTACCACAGAATAACTTACTCCATTGACTTTATGAAGGACATCGCTTGCTGGGGACATGTGAATGTTTTACATCCATCCTTAGCATCTATTCTCAATTTAACCGAGAACATCAGTGCAAAAGCGACCTTCCGTTGATGTAAGAGTTTCTTGCATTCCTTGAATCGATCATGTTTCTCTCTTGTCGAATTCGCAAAGTCTGGGAACAAGAAAATGTTGTGGTTCTTCAAGAAAGCCTTCCTTTACTCCTCGCCGCGTGTAACACAAGATCTTTATCGGATGATCATTGAAATTTGGCCAGAATTGATCGGGGCCCATCTCCCTCAGCGGATCGCCGAGCCGGAACCCTGTGAGCTCGCTTGATTTCCAGCTCATGGTCTGTTATGTTGAGCAGACTCAGAAAGAGCCCATCCAGGAATTTCACCATATCCTGACCCTTTTTCGGCCTCAGGAATTCCAACAATACGGATGTAATTCCGCCAGCTACGGTTCCCCATGTCCTCTAATTTCTCCCAGAAACGCTCCAAATCCACCTTGGTCGCTAGCGGATTAGCAGATAATTCCCTCTCCGATGACTCCAGATAATCGATCCGTTTCTGGACATCCCCCACTCTTGTAACCACCTCAGTGAATTTCGTCTCCATGGCAGTGACCGATCGACGTATTACAGCAAGATCCTCCAAGTCAGCAACAATCTTCGTCAGCATTGCCGACATGTTCAACATTTCTCGCTGAATTTCCCTCATTTCTCTGACCAAATCGACTCCTGTGCTCGAGGCCTCCACTGGGGTGTCAGCTTGAGCACGTAATTGTCTTTTAATGTCTCCAGAGCCCAAGGATTTTGAATTCTTTGACATATTGTCCTCCAAGAAAAGTTATGGAACAGAGTGTATCAAATCTCACTGGTTTATGACATTAATAGTGTTAAAACTAGCAAAGTGTGCAGAGCTCGCCGTTCACACGTCCGAACCTCGCATGCCGTCACGCTAAACTCAGCTATTTAAATTATTGTATATTAATTTCTTATTTAATGTCCATTTTCTGGTCTAATTTGCCTTTTCTAAAATGTGAAAGAGCTGATATTTTGATACAACCTTTTTAAATAATGATAATATTTGTAATAATCTTTGTTTAAAACTATGTCATAATTTTGTACGTGCGTCATTTGTAGGTTGATTCTCCCCAAAATTGTAAATACTGTGAGGGGAATTCAATAAGAATGAATTGCACCCGGTAAAAGCGGCATTTACTTGCAAGCACTGTCTGTCCTGTTTTAGCACCTGATTCACTAAAGGAATATGCAAATCAAGTACCAATGGCAGAACTTCCACAAAATCTGTGATGAATGCAGTTGCTTTAATGCAACGTTAATTGCACCAGAGTTTTGTGAATAAAGCTACAATGAGCCTATTTTTACATAGAAAGCCATTAACAAGAATGACAATTACTTAATTGAAATACTCAAGACACAGTGCTAATTATGCCTGGTCAAACTGGATTGTGGGTGGTTAGTGAATTAATGAATGGCACAATGATTTATTGAATTTACTCCTGTGACTATTTGGCACTATCAAAACTTTGCTCTGTTTATATGAGCATCCCGACCAGCCCACAGAGCAACAATGGCTCAAGTCATTATTTTTGAAATTCCATTTTGTGATGCTATAGAAGCACAGAAATTACCCACCTTTAACTCTTCTAAATTGAACATTATACATTAATCTAACACATCTCTCTTTTGGTTCTGTCATGATAGAAAAATGTAAAAGTGTTTAAATGCGGTTGCTTTTTTGTCTCGAGGGAAACTGAGAAATTGTTTTATGTGTGCATCTTGAATGAAACAGATGTTGTGGCGATAAACTCTTTCATGAATCACAAACCACTTATTATGCTATTGTTCATTAAGTGTAACATGTTTCTCCAATTAGGCACTGTCACAACAGGGTTTGTTCACTCAGAGTGCTCTGCTAGACAAAAGCCTCCTGTCGGGAAGAGGGGGCGTGTGTTCTCTGGATTCTGCATTGTCGACCCCCAGCACAAAGGTAAAGTTATTTATTCCCCTCTTAATTATGCCTGACATATACAATTACTGACCATTTGGATTCTGGCAGTGACTCTTTCTCGAGTACTTTGGACTGTCAAACACTGTTAGAAGTGCTCAGATCACAGAGGGGTTTATGGGGACACTATGCTCAGACTAGAGAGGCCTTTACAGGCATGTTGCTGTTTTCAAACAGAACACTTGTTTCCAAGTAGGAAATACCAAAGCTTCTCAGTTTTATGTAAATGTCATAAACAGATTAAAGCAATATAGTCTAACCTGGATGAATTCACTTTTTTTATCAGTTATTCCTAATAACTGTTATAAAGCTATCAGTTGCCCTGAAACTTTTCTTATGATTTAAGGGGGTATTTACACGTGGTCACCTCATGCTTTTTTACTGATCAAAAAAAGAGTAAATGCACCTCCGGAGGTGGTTTGAGAGGCCTGCAAGACATGTCTCTGCCAAGTTTAAATGCATCTGGTCATTCTGGCCACACACGTAAACTTCACCCATCCCAAAGTAAATTGAGTCAGAATACAGAAGTTTGGTTATTCGATCAAGACCTCATTGATTTACTGGTGCTTGTCAGTCATTTGGCACAATGGGGTCAATTTCAGGGTGCATGAGCTTTACATGTCGATTTCCTGTGTGATTTACATTCATGCATTTAGCAGAAACTTTTATCTAAAACTTACAGTGTATTCAAGGTACACATATTATCGATTCATGCGTTACCTGGGTATCAAACCTATGACTCTGGCATCAGAAGTGCCATGCTCTAGCAAAGAACTCTTACCTATCAGTGTAGCAATGATGACCCCAATATTAAAACATATAGCTGGTGAATGGAAACAGAATTGTTTTGGGGTCAGAAACTACAACAATTAGATTAACCTGTCTCACCATATGGAGACATTTGAAGTGAGGTATTTTTCTCCATACTCAGCTTGGGATGAACCCAGGATTTCTTGTGGCAGGACCTTTCAAACAAACAGGGCATGATGCTTTTTTTTTTCTTTTGAAAGGAGGTATAGTACAAATTATGTGATGGTCCACTAACACTTCATCCTTTGGAAATGTCAACTGAGGAGGTAACCAAGTCAAGTCAGCCAAACTATTCCATTTTTGTCTATCGATGGGAGAGATGACCTATTATATTCTTCTTCTTTATTTTACTGTCTACAATACTGTATATGCCCTACATAGTGTGTAGTTATTGTTCACAAAAAAAATAAATAAAACAAAAAATAGACATTTTTGTTAACTGAACTAAAAATATATACTGACACTAAACTAAAATACATTTTTTATGATGCCAAAACTAACAAAATAATAAAATCAAAATGACTGTAAATTCATTTAAGTTTTAGTTTGTTATAATGTATGTCACAGTATGTTATAATGTTTAATACCTCTATAACCTGCCTTCATTAAACAAGAAAAGGCCACTAGTGATAACACTAGACAGCCCTGAAAAATGTAACAAAGTAAAACACAATTCCCTGAAAAGGAGGGACCGAGACGCTGCATCAGTAGCTGACACTGTGGGAGCTCCTCCTAGGGGCGTTGACCTTAAAACCCCATCTCGCCAATTTGATTGACTGGTTGCGCTTGCAACTCTGCCCTATGCTTGCATCATTGTGGGCATATATGCCAAAGCCCGGCACCACACAATCAGGAGTTTCTGACTGAAAGAAGGACAGTGCATCCCTCTGTCCCTTAACAGCAAAAATCAGTAGTGCTGCACTTCCTTTATAAGTTGGTAACTTCGACACTGCGTTAGTAGCTGACGCCGTGGGAGCCGTATACCATAATGCTGTGCTACTGATAGGGCAATTCCCACTAGCTAACAGGGTAGTAAATAGCAATTTTTGTATGGCCCAGCTCCGGTCCACATAAACTGTTTTCCCTCAGCCCACATACAGCAATGAATTTCGGCCCTGCAGTGGCCCAGATCCGGATTTTCAGACAAGGGCCACGTATGAGCCATAACTGGCCCAAATCTCAGCCGATCAGTAGCCCATAACCGGCCCTACACTGAGCCAGAACATGTATAATATCAGTACCGAATCTCAGCCTTATGTATACCATATCAACACAAGACAGCCTTTAATCAGAAACCCCATAACTGAGCCACACCCAAATATATATATAACCTCATATATCCCAATGTCTGCACAGAATCTCTTCTCAGCCATAATATCCCCAAATCATATATATGTAGAATAAACCACAAAACATCTATTGCATGAAAAGGTTTTATTTTTGTATATAAAAAAATTAGGTCCTTTATACAAATTACAATTTTGTTAATTTTGTGTGTTTTTTGTTCAGTGCACATACAGAAAACATTTACTATGATCTTAACTAAAATAAAATAAACCAACAATAAAATTAACACCTGCAACCGGTAAAATGCAATTAATTCAATGTTTTCCAATTATCACAGTTATACATTTTGCAGAGGGGACAAAAGGAAAGCCTTGCATTAATGCAATATACATGCACATTCTAAACAAATTAAAGGGATCAAACAACAAATAAAAAAAACAATGCATTTGTATGATCACAGTAGTTATTTTATTGCCCCACCCTAATAGCTGCATTTGTTTCTGTGTGTGTGTGTGTGTGAGAGAGAGAGAGAGAGAGAGAGAGAGAGAGATAGAGAGATAGAGTCTAGTCAGAATTGTCCTAAACAAGTGAGTTAAGTGTCCTGCCCTTCATTTCTCCTCAACCGCTTCCTCCTTCCTCAATCTCTTTCAGGGGCAAACTGAAGCCATCTCTGTACATTCATTTCAGTGTCCTGGTGAGTGGTATTGCATGTCAGGTGATTTTTTTTCTCACAGCAGCAAGGACACAAAATTAATAAATAAATAAATACAAATCATTAAAACACAGGTGATGCTAGATACTATTTAGGGGTGCTTCCACAGGGTCGAGTGCAGGACAAGCAAAGATCAGGATCTGCTGACCGACTGAATGAGAGGAGACAGCTTGTCGTTCTTTTAGTTCAGCAATCTTGTATAACAAGAGAAAGGGGCTGGATAATTTATGAATAAAAGTAACTTATAACGTTACAATGACATCAGGACATAATTGAACTTTGAATCATTTCTGGGCCATATTGTTGTCTTTTCTGTATAATCATACACAGCAGTTCACAAAATGAAAGATATGCTTTGTTTTGATTTGTGGGGGAAAATTCGTATAATGCTTAAAAACTGCTAAATTATCTTGGTAGATTTGTAGACACGCAAATATTAATAAAGTATAATTACACTTGTTTCGGTCATGAACAGCTCAGTACGTTGTCAATGGTTTAAATGGATAGTTGGTTAGAAAAATTTAAATTCTCTCATCATTTACTCATGCCACCCCAGATGTGTATGACTTTCTTTCTTCTGCAGAACACAAATGAAGGTTTTTGGAAGAGTATTTAATCTCTGTAGGTCCATACAATGCAAGTGAATGGTGACCAGAACTCAGTAGGTCCAAAAAGGACATAAAAGCAGCATAAAAGTAATCCATATGACTCCAGTGGTTAAATCAATGTCTTCAGAAGCGATATGATAGGTGTGGGTGTATCGTATCATATCATATCACTTCTGAAGACATGGATTTAAGCACTGGAGTCATATGGATTACTTTTATGCTGCCTCTATGTCCTTTTCAGACCTTCAATTTTCTTATCACCATTCACTTGCATTGTATGGACCTACAGAAAGACATACACATCTGGGATGGCATGAGCAAATGATGAGTAAATTATGAAAGAAATGTCATTTTTGGGTAACCATTCCTTTAAAGACTCTTTTTACAAAAACAGTCACTTAACAAATCAGTGAATCAATCTTTTTGGTGAACAAATTCAAAAGAATCGAGTAGTGAGTTAATGACAGACAAATCGACATTATCTGAAGTTAATTCACTCTAATAAATAAATGTGACTGGAGTGGTTTGCAGAAAGACAGAATAAAACATATCAGAACATTTTACAGGTTGAATAATTAAATCGCAAATTAACAAATTCTTATGTTTTCCTTTGTCTTACCAAGACGTTCTTCTCAGTGGTGACAGTCCCTTGAGAGTAAGGAAGAGATGAGTGAACAGAGTTTATAAGTTGTTAACATATGTGTCTTTTTTCAGATGTGTTTTCACTTGTAACTTCGTAAAAACATAAACAGAATTTAAAAACAGCAGATGCTCCCGAAAAATGAAACGAGTCCAAATACAAGGTGACATGATCACTGATCAGTTGATATGATAGATCTTATGTAATCTTGGAGAAAATGTGTTGCTACCTCAGAAATATTTTGGTCATCCTGGGGGATGGTCTCTGGTTACAAAGCAGACCAATCACAGCTGTTGTGGTCTGCATTAACACAATGTGTTGTTACATTTTTAAAGAGGTGCACCTCAGGCTATGGCATATGCTACATGTAGATTTGATGCAGAAGTATAAATCAGCCATTAGGGGAAGCCAAACCTAAAGCTAGACCTATGTCTTCTAGCGACATTCCCTTTGCCCATGCCCAGAAGGAAGCCATACTCCTGGTGGAACTCCTGGCTAGGTGCCAAACTGGGAAAGTAGCAGGGCGAGAGGGTCTTAACCGTCTCACACCACACAAAAATGTATTGACCACAGCATGTTTGTCAACAGACAAGTCCTCAAGGCGAAGGCGAATCTCAAGAATGGCCTGTAGCAAGGGGTCAACGGCACATATGCATCTTTCAAAGTGATTAACATGAATCAGTCCAGCAGACGGACATGGGACAAAATCTGTCTCTAGGTAACCACCTTGAATGGAGACTTATAAGTGTCCAGTTGAAGAGCCTAAAATCCAGTTTGGGCCATAGCCCATCGTCCTACTTGGAGACAAGAAAAACAGAGGTTGTAGAAGCCGTTCTGTGGCACGCATGCAGATACTTCCTCTATCGCATCTATGGCGAGGAGGCAGTGTACCTCTGAGCGCAAAACTGGTACGTCCCGCACCACATGGTCGAGAACAGGTGGTTGCCTTACAAAATGAAGCACATAGCCCTGTTCGACTGTGCTTAGTTCCCGGCTGGAGACCCCCGAGAGACCGCGCCACACATGCATGCAGTGGGTAAAAGGACGCAGAGACTAGTGTGTGGCTGCTGCTGGCTGAACGCCACCGGTCCCTCAGCACATTTGAGTCGGTTAAGCTGGATTTTTGCTCACATTTGTGAACATGTTTATGCCTCGTGTCTTAAGTTTATGTTGTTAAATGGCAGTTTTCTGGCATGGCATAAATAACATTAAAAATGGGGCAAAATTGTACTGTGTTACAGGGGAGATGTCATGGCATGGCATGTTTAACAAGCACCGCAAAGGCAGCTGCACCAGCGGCTGCACGGTGAACGCTTTCAAGTGAGAACTTAAAGCACCTCAGCCTCAGAGCCCACTTTGTCTCGTTTCTCACCCTCGAGGGGGAAATACAGTAAGCGCCTCACCTGCGTACATACACGTCCCACTAATTAAAAAGCTCAGCTAAACCAAGGCTATATACAGCACTTGTACTGAAAAAGAGAACCTCTTGATATGGAGAAGAAGAGGCACACATGGAGCAGAGAAGCATTAGCAGGAGGAGAGGGGTGCAGCTTTGGATTTCAGAACGAAAGCGAGACTGCTCATGCCAGTCAGACAGAGGGATATATTGCTCGTTTTCATGTGCTTGTGTAAACATTATCAAAACTGCATCTTTAAAAAGACGTCGCTAAGCAAAAGGCTCTTTTACATTCTTTTCTTGATAGAAAACACACAATGCACAAAATGCAAACAAAACAATAACACGGAAGTTTTCTAAAGATATGCTTCTTTGCTGGAGCATGAAGGGAAAAGAATAGAGCTCTTCTCGCTGACCATGTGCAGATAAGAACTGTGAAGCGCTGATTTAGAGTTCCAGAGCAAGAGAAATGTCTACACTATCCTGAAAGAGGAAAATTCTTATGGTGTGGCGCTGAGCTCTGGCTTATATGTCCACGATGATGCAAGCATAGGGCAGAGCTCCAAGCGCCACCAGCCAATCAAACTAACGTGATGGTATAGGGTTTAAAGGTCATCGCTCCCCAGGAGGAGTTCCCACAGCACAGAATTGAAGTTACCGACTTGAAAAGGAACTATAATAACCTTGGTGTGAGATTTTCAACCAACTGTTATCTCGTTCAGACAGACTACCACAGACTGGTCCCTTGTCTGATTTTTTTTTTTTTTTTTTTTTTTTTTTTTTTACCATGAGGGATGAGGTATGACTACAGTTAATCAAATACAAATAAAAAATGTTTAGTCATTACAATGACCTCAACTACAATCTAAGTAACATACTGTTGATTTAATCTTAGCCATATTCGTGTGACTCCAAAGCCAAAACAACAAGGTTTGTATAAGTATTTGTATACTGTGATCCATGCCATTTTGCTCTTTACTTATTTACAATTCCACAATTGCTAGACATGTTTGTTAATACCTTGTCAAACAAGGCACTGCCATTATCGGCAGATCTCTCTAGCTTGAATATATTAAGATAGATGAATGTTTGTGTAAGTCTAATCTTACTTAATTCTCCCACCAGTCGAAGATTGTACGTGTTCCTCATCATAGGTTTTGTATTTGGACAAAAGTAATCCTGAATCAGTTTGGTTTGTTATCCAATCTCATCTGGAAGTGGCTTTCATTTACATGCCATTATGAGTTTAGTGTGTGGGCTGTTCAAATACATCGGAGCTTGCTGAAAATACCGACTCGCTATTGAAATCTGCTTCTGGCACACAACCAGCGTTTTTGAGGCCTCACTCATTCAAGATGTAAACAAGTCAAATGGTCTGTACAGTAGGTATTGACACTGTAATAATACCCTTGGTTTGTCTATTCAGTTCAAAGTGCGACCAATTGGAAAACTGGGTATGTGGTATATATACATATAAAGGTACTTTTCTTTTTTTTTTTTTTTTTTTTTTTTGTGCACTTGATGGATGCAAACCAAAAGAAAAGTTTATTTATTACAGATCTCACATTATATACCACCTTAAAAATAAAAATACTTAAACAGTAAAACACTATAAAACTGCAAGTTGTAGCGTTGCTCAGCAGCTGTAAATAACGTAACATCTGCTTTGCATTGTGCCTAGCAATCACCACTTAAATAAGTCACAACGATAGACAAACACAGTCTGTCTAAACTGAAAACACAAAATTTGTTTTTCATGTCTTTATTTAACACACTGTGTAAGCATTTACAGCACAGGGTGGAAAAAATTAATGAATCCCTAGGCTAAAGACTTTGCTGGATGTCTTCAATAAAGACACTGAAAGTTATCATTGTTTGTGTGTTATCTGTTTATGCAGACTGTGTTTGTCTATTGTTGAGACATTGTTGAAGGTCAGATCAGTGTTAGAGTATGTCCAATTTAAAAATGTTTTCTGCACGTAACTACAACAGTATGAAAAAAATCGACATTTCTACCATTCCACGGTATACCGTCATACCACCAAGCCTGAAGTGTGAGTTTACACTATAGGAACACAAGCTCAGAATATCCAGTTACACTAGAAGAAACACATCACTTGTGTACACACATTGATTTCATACCTTGTGACTGATTCAAGATGGAGACTCAGCATCCCAATGACTAAAAACCACCCCAATTTAGAGTGTCAGCATGGGGGTGGAGATCTTTACGGAGGTGTAGTCACAGTGATTGGAGCTCCCGTTTAGATCTATGCTCCATCACACATAGAGTAGGAGGCAGCGTCTGATCACAGAAGGCCATGACATCATCACACTTTTACTATAAATGCAGAGACTGTGCACCTGCTTACCAGAAGTGCTAATTTATTTCAGAGTGTGGGATGGGAAACAAGAAAATATACGCTCACCAGCTTCTGACAAAATCAACAGTAAGATTCCTCTGCATCAATGGGAAGAACACAAAATTGCCATACCTCAAAGCAAGGCAGATGCTAGTGTAGATATTAGATAGTAACAGAATATTTGCATTTTGTCTATAAATAAAATAGTGTATAGTAGGCTATAACATAAAACATATAGAATACTGTATACATAGTAAATTATATATAGTGATAATTACATATAATTTAATAACATAATACATAATATACTATTATAATAGTAACATGTATGCTCTGTTCCATAATCTACTGAGCTGCCTGTCCTCTTCTAAAATGTGGGTATCTTAATTATGCAGCCCTCTAAGATACCTTCTTTTGTCTAAATTCTAAGACAGCAGTGCATGTATCCATGGAGAAGGCTGTCCCAGACCGCATTATGACAAAAGATGAGAGAAAAAATAAATCGAAGATGGTGGACAAAGTAAGAGAAATATCCATAAAAGACTTATATTTTGAAGAAAAGTATTTAGGTATACCACAAAATAAGTGTAATTTTACAAAAAAGTTTTGGCTGCATTGGCCTCCATAATTCTTAAATGGAAGAAGTTTGGAACAACCAGGATTCTTCTAGAGCTGGCCGCCCAGCCAAACTGAGCATTCGGAGGAGAAGGGCCTTGGTCATGAGTGGAGATGGGAGAAACTTGCAGAAGGACAACCATCACTGCAGCACTCCACCTATCTGGGCTTTATGGCCAGATGATAGCCTCTCCTCAGTGCAAGACATAAAAAGCACCTAAAGACTCTCAAACTGTGAGAAACATGATTCTCTGGTCTGATAAAATGAAGATTGAACTGTTTGGCCTCAATTCCAAGCGTCATGTCTGGAGGAAACCAGGCACCGCTCATCACCTGCGCAATACCATCCCAACGGTAAAGCACAGTGGTGGTAGCATTATGCTGTAGGGGTGTGTTTCAGCAGCAGGGACTGGTCAGGGTTGAAAAAAAAAGGTGAATGCAGCAAAATACAGAGATATCCTTGATGAAAACCTGGTCCAGAGTGCTCAGGACCTCAGACTGGACCAAAGGTTCACCTTCCAACAGAACAATGACCCTAAGCACACAGCCAAGACAAGTGTGGCTTATTGACAACTGTGAATGTCCTTAAGTGGCCCAGCCAGACTTGAACCCAGTCGAACATCTTTGGAGAGACCTGAACATGGCTGTCCACTGACAGTTCCCATCCAACCTGACAGAGCTTGAGAGGATCTGCAGAGAAAAATGGCAGAAAATCCCCAAATCCAGGTGTGCAATGCTTGTCGCATCATACCCAAAAAGACTTGAGGCTGTAATCGCTGACAAAGGTGCCTCAACTAAGTACTGAGTTAACGGTCTGAATACTTATGTCAATGTCAAATTTCATTTTTTTCTTTTTAATAAATTTGCAAAGTTATCAAAAAAAATTTGCAAAGTTGCCTTGCCATTATGGTGTATGGAGTGTAGATTGATATGATTATTATTATTATTATTATTTAAAGCATTTTAGTATAAGGCTGCAACATGACAAAATGTGAAAAAATGAAGAGGTCTGAATACTTTCTAAATGCACTATGTATATATATATATATATATATATATATATATATATATATATATATATATATATATATATATCACACACACACACACACACACACACACACACACACACACACACACACACTGGCAGCCAAGTTTGGAATAATTTTGCTGTTTCAGAAGGAAATTGGTACTTTAATTCATCAAAGTGGCATTCAACTGATCACAAAGTATAGTCAGGACATTACTGATGTAAAAAAACAACACCATCACTATTTGAAAAAAGTCATTTTTGATCAAATCTAGACATTCCCATTTCCAGCAGCCATCACTCCAACACCTTATCCTTGAGGAATCATGCTAAATTGCTAATTTGGTACTAGAAAATCACTTGCCGTTATATCATTACAGCTGAAAGCTATTTGGTTCGTTAAATGAAGCTTAACATTGTCTTTGTGTTTGTTTTTGAGTTGCCACAGTATGCAATAGACTGGCATGTCTTAAGGTCAATATTAGGTCAAAAATGGCAAAAAAGAAACAGCTTTCTCTAGAAACTCGTCAGTCAATCATTGTTTTGAGTAATGAAGGCTATACAATGCTTGAAATAGCCAAAAAACTGAAGATTTCATACAAAGGTGTACACTACAGTCTTCAAAGACAAAGGACAACTGGCTCTAACAAGGACAGAAAGAGATGTGGAAGGCCAGATGTACAACTAAACAAGAGGATAAGTACATCAGACTCTCTAGTTTGAGAAATAGATGCCTCACATGTCCTGAGCTGACAGCTTCATTGAATTCTACCCACTCAACACCAGTTTCATGTACAACAGTAAAGAGAAGACTCAGGGGTGCAGGCCTTATGGGAAGAATTGCAAAGAAAAAGCCATTATTGAAACAGAAAAACAAAAAGAAAATGTTAGAGTGGGCCAGAGCATGTGAGCGGAGCGTTGAGCAGAGCGGTGATAATTCCACCTGAGCGGAGAGCGCTTTTGAAGATTCCACTCCGCTCTCTCAGCGCGCTCAGTGCCGCTCGCTCAACCCAGAATGCACTTCGTGATATGCTGGTTTGGGAATCTGTGAAATAAGCAATAGGCCTGAGGTTATGGAGCTCTAACATTGTTTTAGTGAAGTTGCAAACCTTATAACCTAAATAAATGCAAAGTATAAATCAAAGCTAAGAACGAGGAAATCAAAAGGGAGTGTGGAGAGACCGTGAGAATGAGCAAATATTCCTTTTGGAATCGTACGTGTCACATTGCCAGAAAGCAAGAGGATTTGCTATGCGATGGTATTGCAGCAAAAGGTGAGCTAGTAGACTACACTACTATTCGATAATAAATTAATAGATTAGTAATGTATCTTGTTGTTTTGCCATTATGTTAGTGCAGCTGCCAGCTAGATGCAGGCCCGGTTCTGCAGGTTTGTGAACGTTAGAGCACCCTCAATTAAATATGTAAGCTAAATAATACTGTATATTGGCAAAGCATTTTTCCTTGAATCCCAGTGAACACACACAAAAAAATCCCTGCATCAAAACTAATAAACATGTATGATCTTGCAGATCAGTGTGTCCTAATTTGCAGGCACAGCATTCTGCTTTCATGCCTCTATTGTACAATTGAGCATATGATTGGTAAAGATTTAGACTCTCACACAGAGAATTTCATAGCGGAATTATCTCACTTAATCGACCGCCTGTTGCTGTCGTTGTGCTTCGGGATAAAGTGGCTGCTGGTCAGTTTCCCAAAGCCAAATCCACCTTTTAAATGTAAAAAAAAATTATTCTAGATTAGTGGTTGCAGATAACATCTTCGAAATTGCTTGCTGCATTCATGCGCAGAGAAAAAAGCTATAAATGATTGTACATTAGAAAAAAATTACTTTTCTTAAACGAAGGCAGTGTAATTTGTTAATTAAATAATTTGTATTTGTTTTAGGATCATTAAACATGATTTCATCAAATATATATATATTGGACAAAATCTCACTTTATGCAGGGCAAATATTTTTTATTTGTTAAATCCATGGTTAAACCTTGCAGTACATATAAAGAGCGCATGCACACGACATGATCTTTTGACGCATATAAAGTCCAGATTCACTTTATAATGCTTTAAAAATATCAAGGAAAAACAAAGGGGGCACATGCTATCTACTGATATAATAATTATTATATAAATAACCACAGTCCTTTAGATTGCATTTGATTTGTACATATACAATTTTAGGGAATATTAATAAAGCAATAATACTGAAAAAGAGAAAAACATTCACTGCTCTTTTCTGGATAACTTAATACACCCTTTACAACTGAACATAAAAATTAGGATGAGAAATTGCTCATTTTAATTTACAGACCTAAAGTCTGATAGCATTAAATCAGAAACCTATTAATGTATCAAATCTACAGTAGCCTAATAATCATTCCGTGGAGACAACGCAACTGAAAAACAATTATGAATTTCACTTTTACCTGCAATATTTGTCCTGGTACCAGTCCATGTTTTCATTATTGCCATAAATGACTCGAATAAACTTTAAAGTTGAAAAGATTGTGTTTTTCTGGGTCGGTTGTATCACTCGGGCCCAGTTTAAACTGAAAAGTGCAAATTTGCTCTTATGTGAGTTTCCGTGCCAACGCATATGTTTTATCACTTGTAGAGGTGTGTTTGATGACTTGTTTAAAGTAAATAAAGGTAATTTAGAACTGGAATTTTTTTAAGGTATTATTTGAAGATGTTCAATGACATATGTGCTAACAGAGAAATATTTGACTGATTACAAATGACAAGGAAGGTCTGGTTCACCCGATTATCTAACAGCAGTTGTAAACCAGTCCAAAATAAACAGCGAGATTTTATATACAAAAACACAACAAAACACTCATATAATTTTAGATGTGTACATTACTAATCATTTGATAATTTTATAAATGTCGGCCTATAGTCTATATTTCACCCAGAGGGGCACCTCAGCCCATGTGGGCAAAGGGGCAGTTGCTTGGGCCACTGTAGATACCCCCTGTGTACGTGTTTGGAACCAAGTATAGTACAGAGAAGTTTGAAGTTGGAGCGGAGTTTGAGCGAACGCTTTTTTATCGGTGAGTGTGAGCGGTACTTAAGCGGAGCATCCGCTTGGGCCGTGAGCGGCTGAGCGGGGCGCACATGTATGGAGCAGGTTATTGAGCAGAGTGTCACACCGCTCTGCTTAGCTCACATGCTCTGGAGTGAGGAAAGACACACAGAAATTGGACAACAGATAATTGGAAAAGAGTGTTATGGATCTTAACCCCATTGAGCTTTTGTGGGATCAGCTAGACCGTAAGGTGCGTGAGAAGTGCCCGACAAGACAGCCACATCTATGGCAAGTGCTACAGGAAGCGTGGGGTGAAATGTCACCTGAGTATCTGGACAAACTGACAGCTAGAACGTCAAGGATCTGCAAAGCTATCATTGCTGCACGTGGAGGATTTTTTGATGAGAACTCTTTGAAGTAGTTTAAGAAGTTCTTAAAAAAAAACATTTCAAATTGTAATAGTAATTTTTCATATTATTAATGTCCTGACTATACATTGTGATCAGTTGAATGCCACTTTGGTTAATTAAAATACCAATTTCTTTCCATAAGAGCAAAATATGTACATTATTCCAAACCTTCTCTGCTGGCGTATCATGCCAAATAAATAAATATTTTTCATCCTTTCATTCTCAATCACCTTTTTGCCTATGTATTTTTAACCGTTTTCCACTCTTAATGAATCTACAAATAAACAGAGAAAAACTAAAAGTTTATCCAGGCAGAATTTATTCCTTGATGCTTACAAGCAAAGTGTGACAACTGTTTCACAAATCACATGCCCGAAGGAGCGCGTGAGTCTGAGCTGCACCCCGTCAGGCCTTCAGAATTTCTTCAGAATCCCTCAACAGTGCAAATGAATGGGCAACTAAAGTCAGATTGTCAGATTCATCAGCCAATCAGATTGATTTATTTGTTCTTGTGGGTGTGATCTTTAGGAAATGTCCCGGTCGAGGCCTTCTAACTGGCCTTGAGTGACGCAATCATGATTGAATTTGATGTACATAATTTGAAAGTGAAGAGCGCAAGATTTTGTTGAGAGTCGGCTGTCATCACTGCTGGTATTGCCATTGAGAAAGAGATCCTTATGGATTTAAAAACACGAGATGTTCTGCATGACCGTGTGATTGCTTAATTTATTAAACAGGAAAGGAGGACTGATTTTCACTTAAGTAAATTGGTAAGTGCTTTTTGTATTGTTATAGCAACATCAGGAGTTTTCTAAGTGTAAATTAGGCTGCTTGAGCATTTAGTGTTGGATCAAGTTTTGAAAAGTAGTGCTGCATTCCATTCAACTCGGAAAGTCGGATTTTACAACTTCCTACTAGAAAAAGTGCAATGAAATGCATCTTGAAGTCAGAATTACAACTTGTAGGTTTGTGCAGAAATTCTGAACTCCGATTTCGCCGAGATGCAGGGGCATGATGTCACACAAACATGTCGGGAGATATACAAAGTAAGCTGTGCGTAAGTTCTCACATAAGTTGGGATGTAAAGTTCACACTAAGGGCTTAGTAACTACTAGTTAGTTTGTAACTAAGTCAGTGCTTAATTTGGGTGCACCACCTGTTCTAAAGGCAAGACTTAACTAGTAGTTCGTAAACTCTCCGTAAAGTAATGCAAAGTCGCATTGTTTATCAGTTGGGTTGCTAGGAGACATCTCAAATGAGAGTCAAACCCCTGCTAAGCTAATGGGAGTGTTGCAGTTTCGTTTCCTTAAATGTCATCTTCCGAACATCGGGGAATGGAATGCATTTATGGTCGGCGATATCAAGTAGGAATATCCCAGATCCAACTTGAATGGAACGCAGCATAACCGTGTACCCTGACGAAATGAAATTTATTGCAAGCAACATTTAAATCGCAAATATTATTAGATAGATTTTTCCGGGTATTATAGACCTCCTTGATAGATTCATATGAAAAATTATGATTTTTGAATGTCTGTTCATTTTGTTCATTTCACAAAACAGTCATGCTGCAGTTAAAATTAGGCTTGCTTGAGCATTAAATGTCATTTCAAGTTTTGGGTTTCGTGCGTGGACGTGTTTTTAAAATGTCAATTGGTATTACTAGTTAGCTGCGACATAATGTATGATGCCCAAAGGCATAGAGTGTCTTATTCATTGTGAAACTGTGTTTTCTTAATGGCATGAATCAAACTGAAGGCCTAGACTTTAAATGAACGACCTGCCACTGATATATATGTATATATATATATATATATATATATATATATATATATATAATATCAACACTATATATTTTACCTAATTTTGTGTGTGCTGTTTAATTTAAAAGTTTAATTTAAAAGTCAGCCTATCTAGCTAACTAAATAGTTACCATGTAAATTTAAACAGAGACTTGATCAAAACAGAGACTTGAATTCACTGGGAAAAAAAAAAAAAAAAAATTATAACTTTAGATAAAACCCATCTTGAATTGTGTTAGGAGTTGAATTTGAACTTGAGCTCACATTTACAGAACAACTCAATCTACAGTATGTGCGATACCTCTGCTTTGTCTTACCTGTGATGGTGTTTCTTGTTCAGTTCGCCATGCCCTTTAGAGTTATATGTAATTAGCTTAGCAATATGCTAAGATCAAACTCAACTGAAATCAACTGTGAATTGTGTCTCCCCTCGGAGTGCTATTTGTGTTGCTGCCTACATAAAACGTTCCAAATCGATCACTTATGAGATTACATAGTGGTTAGGATGCTGCCTTGTAGGCTTTGGAACAGAGCTATAGAATTTTTATATACTATAGCCTTTTTATTCATAAATTCGGTGGGAGTGTAGGCAGAAAATGATTAGGAGAAGAGTGATGTGGGTCCCAAGCCAGATTCAAACTTGTGTTGTCCTGACAAAATTTCACAGCACTTGAACTAACCACCAGGCACCTTCTCCAACATCCAATTCACATTTTGTAGCTTTGTCTGACTCCACCACACTATTGGGGTACATACTATTGTGCTGTGTGGCCAGTGTTATTTACACCTGGGTGCAAGTAGTCATTCCTTTAAAATAAAGAGTCATTCTGGCCCACGGCTTGCTTTCAAATAATCCGTTTAAAAATTAATCTCTAATCACTTTTGGACACAGGAGTAAAGCTAAATTGCTGAACCACCAGTAAATTAGAAAATGCACTTTTGGTGCTGTTCCCCATGCAGATGTTTTCCTTTCATTTTTATGCCATCAGCTGCAGATGCCTTTTCAATTTGGACTGCGCTGACTTTGATGTAAATTTTACCTTCGTAACTTGCAGTTTACTTTCAGCTGAAAGACTGATTGCAGTGTGGTAAGTCACTTTCCTTGGAAAAAGAAACTCTGGCCAAGTCAATGCTTTCATTTGTGCATGTTGACCATATGTTACAAATGGCTCTTACAATGCTTCTTGACGTGTATTTGCATATAATTAATCAAAGAAATTGAAGTAATGCATGGGGAAATTATTCTCTAAAAATTAGGAGGAGGTCTGTTTTCTTTGGTCACACCTATAAAGTAACATACGCGTTACAACTCTCTACTTAAATTATGCTTCCCTACCAAGTTTGAAATCAGGCTTCCCTTGAGAATGTCCAACTACCAACTACTTAAAGTTAAATTTAGGATATTAATGTCCAATATGAGTATTTCTTCAAAATCTAATGTTCAATCACAGCTAGCTGACCTTGGGGCTGTTCAGAGTCAGTGAAATCAACTAAAAAATGGATTTGCCCCTACATCGCTGCATCTTTGGGAAATGTGTGTTCTGAAATTAAAATCACATGTATGCCAGAATGACAATAATTAGCCCAATTCTACAGTTCTATAGAAGGGTTGCAGAAATGAAGGAGAAAGGCTTGTGTAAACAATATTTGTCATGTGGATGGGTATGGCTTATGATCACAGACAAATTAGTGGAATAAATTACAGAACTGAATCTTGGGGGACTGCAGTGGACTGTAACCGTAATACCACGAGCAAAGGGCAACGTGTGTGCGGCGTGATTGCCGTGTTGAAAGCAAAAAGAAACATTCTGGGGTGAATTTACTGAACAGTTACGGCCCTTTAGCTTGTGGTATTTCAGTGCAAAGACTTGCATCTTTTTAATGAACCACCCTCAATTTGAATTTTTGGGTGAACTGTTCCTTAGTCATTATTTTCTGCGAAAACACCCCTTGTCTATATTATGATAGGCTTATTATGGAATGTAACTTTTGCATCAAAGTCGTTGCACTATTTATGCCTACTTTCCAATGAATTTTAATTTTAAAAGGATGTTTGTGTACATTTCTAGTGATCATTACAGCAGTAATCCATCAAATGTTCAAGAAGAGTGCTATTATTGGACAAAAATCTAATTTTTAGCATATTAAAAAGCCAGTTCAGGTCGCAACCACCACAGCCTAGCATTCGGAAGTGTAGATGCCAGCGAGATGGAGGTTGTGCCATGCAATTATGTTTACCGCTCATTTTGAGGGTGTGCTTGTGCCATTACCCAAATGAAATAATTCTTGCAGAATACAGAATAATAGAGAATAAAGAATTACAGAATAGTGCGCTAAAACAAAGCCAACAGCTTCTTCAAATAAATTACACTTCTTAGTGAATTTTCCCTCTTTGCATACTGCCTACAAGACCACTTTATATGTGTTGCAAATTCTGCAGCTGCTTCCATTAGCAACAGCTTCTTTTATGCAAGAGCATCGGAACTTGCACGGTTCTTATTGTACTGCATGTCACATGGCTTTCTTTGATATCATACTTCCTCCCATAAAAAGAGAGAGCAAACTCTTAGCCAGCTGCTTCTTGTGTCCAGCTGACCCTCATGTCATTTAGAACAATGGAGAAGAGCTGCACTTGAGCTTGAGAGAGAGGAGATCTTCAATAGAGCTTTCATTCACCAGCATCAAATGGAACAGGTGTTTCTGATATGCTAAGAGGGGATTGCTGTTGTTTGTTGCAGACGAACAGACAAATCCTGTGCACAAACAAATGGAGTCTGGCTATAGATAGATGACTGACTTCAAAAGAGGGATTTACATCATGGCTCTGCACTGCTGGCCTGCAATCTGTTCCTCATAAGACAAGCAACATTAGCCATCATTTAGCTAATAACATCAGTGGATTTAGTTGAGCAGCAATATGACGGAGCAATACGGTGTAATTCAGCCAGTTAAACAAGAACAGCAATGTTGGACTCTCGCCAGCAGTGACTCACTAAATCGCTCTTCTGAATGGAGAGTTCTCTTTATGTGCCTTAAATGTGATATATTTAGTGTTGTTTGTCAATACATTCTACTGAAGATATGATAGTCATATTTGTTTTGTTAATGAGAGCATTAGGGTCATAATTGAGTTGTGTATGAGTTGTGTGCATTCTTTAATATTTTTTAATTCATGAAAATGGTCTCAATATGAAACTTTTGCATTTAGGATTCAATTAGGAAAAAGGTTTAGGTTAGAATTATATTTTAGAAACCTCTTACCCACAAGATAAATATGTAGAGATGGAACAGGATGCTTTGTGGAAGATGCTTTATGTAGACTCTTGATTCATTCAATCATACATATAAGTTGAAAATTTATATCCATAAATTCAATAACTTGTCTCTGAGCTCATGGAAAACATACTTAAACAACTATAAATAAATTGATGTATCTTTACTTTGTTTATGAGGGCCGAAAAAAAAATAAAAAAAATTGGGTCTATCCATTGGGCCTCCAAGAAGGATTTTGCTTAGGGCCCCCATATGCTCAGAAACGACCTTGGGTTTATCAAAGCAATAAGCCACAGTGATTTTACCACATATGGGGTGTTCTTACTATACCTCTTAACTGAGGTAAATTCACTGTAATACATGCCCTCGAGTGGCGAACTGCTTCCATAAAATGGTGGCAACAGCACTATGATAAAATACTAATAAATAATAAATAGCACTTTTAATTACTTAAGGCTGTTTATATATATATATATATATATATATATATATATATATATATATATATATATATATATATATATATATATATTTAAAGCAACAAAGCAACTTTGTGTATGTATATGCATTTTACAACAGCTTGGAACGTGGCTCATCAAATCAGAATTTAGACTCAAAACTATCTGTTTTATAAAACAACAGCATTTTTAAAGGGTTTAGCTCTAATATTTTACATGAGAGGATAAAAATGGATAACACTGACTGTACAATAGGGTTCTATTTGTTAACATTAGTGAATGCATAAGACATGAATTAACAATGAACAGTTATTATTTACAGCATTTATTAATCTTAGTTAAAGGAGCAATATGTAACATTGACATCACGCGTTTAAAATGGTTACTGTAGTCCAAATTCAAAATATTGGAGAGAGTTGTCTCCCCCGCCCCCTCCTCCCCAGACTCCAAGCTCATGCGGGTTGCCAGGTTGCGGACACGCAACAGGAACGAGCAAACTGACAATGGTAAGCGACAAGTCTTAAACTTTAAGTTGATCAGCTAATGTATACGTTTGCAATGCTGTGTTTACCTTCTAACTTGTTTCAAATCTGGCAACCCGTGGTGTCAAAATGCTATTGGGAAATAGGCAGTGGGTGGGATCATACAGGCCAAAACACAAACAGAAATTCCAGCCTGGAACGGACTTTTCAAAATAGAATATACTGGCTGTAGCATTTTTTTCGGAGAAGACAGTATTTCAGCTTAGCATGTTTCCTAAATTTCTGATAACATATTATGATAATTTTATGCTTTAGTACAGTAAATATATTACATATTGCACCTTTAATGTTGATTTCATAAATATAGTAGTATATGTTGTAATTAACATTAACCAAGATTAGTTACAGTAAGAGCTGTAAAACCATTGTTCATTGTTAGTTCATATTAAATAAGGTACAGTAGTTATCTAATGTTAAGAAATATAACCTTTTTGTAAAGTGTTACTGGAAACTTTCAAATAGAATTTTGAATTATATGTATATATATATATATATATATATATATATATATATATATATATATATATATATATATATTCCTATATTATATTTTTAACTGTTTATTAATTCTTTCAAAAAATATTTAGACAAATTTACTTTATAAAAGCAAAATTCTGTAAGTTATTAAAGTTGGCATGAAAACAAAACTGGCCCTATTTATTTTATTTTTCAATGCATGTTACTGGTCTTATTATGAACAAATAATCTGTGCACATTTGTTTATTTATATACAGTATATACCTGTATTTTGTTTTTGTAATCTTTAATCAAAATCCCAGCAAGCCAAATTACGTGGCCATTACGTAACTGCAATGTAATTTGAAGACTAAACTTTCGTTGTGGCAATGTAACTGATTACATTGTGACCATGGCCGCCGCCGCCAGTATTGCCCGGCAATACTATTCTCTGTTGTCTCTGTAGTTCAAAATAGAATCCACATATCTGATCCAGTCCTGACTTTACCTTTTGCGTTGTAATTGGAATCGTTGCCAAAATCAATTGGTTGTCCTGCTGCTTAATTGAATGTGCTGATTCAGAGCCCGGAGAAGATGAGAAGCAGAATGTGAGAGGATAAATTAGCTATCTGTAATGCATCTTGATTATTTGTTTATAGCATATTTAGACTTTTACCATTTAATTTTTAGAGTTGTATTATTCTAAAAGCCTAACATTTAACCGTACATGTGTATAGCATGGTTAAGTGAGTCAACATACTCGCATTTAACTTGATAACCAGCGGAAATGTGTCAGGAGTAATAAAACAAAATGTGGATTGTCATATTTAGCATTAGGTAAATTGCTTGTATGTTTAATTTGCTTGCTAGCTTGGCAAATGTTGTCTGTTGATTAACTTTTGAGCTTTTTTCTATGCAGGAGTGGATGATGTTAGCTAGCCAGGTTTTTGTGAGCCATTTCCAAAACTACCATGAAGATTTGTCAAGGGATGTGGGAGGCTAAAAGATAATGTCAAGAAACAATTTTAAGTGACTTGAGGTGGGCGATATACCGATTTCAAAGAAATATGTTAACCACAAGAACTTTTCGTGTATCCTTGCTATCGCGGTGACGCAAAGTGCCGTCGTTTGGTAGGAAATGTGCATTTGTAGCCAATGATAGTTGGTTGTGCATTATTTTTCATTTAAATGTGAACTTTTCTCGGCGCAGGGAGAGTGCAGACACCTAAAGATGCTTAAAATGAAAACTGACTGAAATTTAAAGATGAAAGCAGACATTGATAGTATTTTATTCAGCAATATTTAAATTTGTTCTGTAAATATTGAAACAAAGAGCTTGTTAACTAATAATTAAAAACAATATTTTACAATATTTAGTAATTAGATAGATAGATTCACATTTATACTGTGTATACATTTATTTTAATAATTAGCATCAAACGTATCTACATACATAAAAGCTTATCCTGGACACTTCCATTATAAACATTTGGCATAATGTTAGCGGACATTTCGGGTGATTTAAAGTTGCCAAATAATCACAAATGCAAAAATATTAACAAAATTTAACTAGAAGGTAATAATGTTTCTTAACCAATCTGATGCGGTTGTTGAGCTGTTGTGACATAATTGACCAGAGACGGAGGTGTAGCTGCTGTCTTCTTCAGTTTGGGTTTAGTCCGGTTGCCATAGCAACTCCACTGCTTACAGTACTATATAATCGTAAAAAAAAAAAAAAACTGGTTTTATATATTTAGCATCTTTCCAAAGCTCAAGGAACCTTTACACACACAATATTTCAGTAAATTTTTTATAAAAGTCATTTATTTGTTGTGAAGTAATAAGGGTTTTACCTCAGAAAAACAAACTCTTCTGTCAGACGAGGCAGAAGGAAAGTGCCTCAGAAATATGTGTTTTTTGGGGGGGTTTTTTGGATCACATAGGAGAACGTAAAAAAGTGGAATTGGAAGGTGATGTGGTAATTATATTATGGACCTATGACATTGCAGTTACGTTGTCAATAAGTCACAGAATTACCCAAATACTACGAATACATTACGTAACTGGACCATTCTGGGTAAGCTTGGGACATTAGGAGGACGTAAAGACGACGTTGTGAATTGGTAATTTAATGGTAATACAATTATGGGTCGATGACTTTGCAGTTACGTTGCAATAATTCACAGAATTACCCAAATATTATGAATATATTACGTAACTGGACCATTCTTGGGACATTAGGAGGATGTAAAGACAACTGTAACACAGTTCAATGGAAAGGAGGAGGCGAGAACCGGCTTGATAATATAAATAATAGTTTAATGATAAACTTAACCAAAAAGACAAACACACAGGTGTCGGACAGCTGTCCGTAACTCTCTCTTTGTCGCACTGCCATCTCCAGTCGGTCTTATCCCTCTCGGGCTTCATTAGCCAAATTAGGGGCCGTGTGTGCCGAATCAGGACCTGGCCCCGCCCTCCATCCTGACACAATGACGTTGTGGATTGGTAATTTAATGGTAATTAAATTACGGGCCATGACGTTGCAGTTATGTTACCAATTAATCACAGAATTACCCAAATATTATGAATACATTATGTAACTGGACCATTCTGTGTCATCTTGGGACATTAGGAGGACGTAAAGATGATGTTGTGAATTGGTCATATAATGGTAATGAAATTACGAGCCTGTGAAGTTGCAGTTATGTTGCCTGTTAGTAAGTCATGAAATTACCAAAAAGGACGAATAAATTACGTAACGGGTATGTTGTGTGTTAGCAGGGATGTCATAACTTGCCCTTCCCCAATATGACTGACACTTCTCTGCCGACGTATGTGAGACTACTCAGCAGTCAAACCAATAGTCACAAGTTTTTAGTCAGTTATGACTAGAGCCCGAACGATATGGGATTTTTGAGACCGATACCGATTTTAGAGGGGGGAACATTCACCGATTTCCAATATGGTGGCCGATATAGTTAATTTTTGAGCTGGAATTTAAACAGACCTTTTCTATGTGGATTGTTCACGAATTTTGCAAAGGTACTCAGAAGGCTGCTTTCTTACACATATTTTTATCAAAGAATATTTGACATTATTATAATACATTGTCAACAATTTCTAGAAATGAACACTGAGAAGAAATAAAAATACAATAAATAGCTTAAAATCATCAGTACTGTATGTTCAGTATCAGTCAGTAGCTGACCATTTAAATAAAGAATAAATAAAAATAAAATAAATAGCTAAATAAACATCAGTACTGTTTAGTATCAGTCAAAAGCTGACCATTAAAATAAAGAATAAATAAAAAATAAAATAAATAGCTAAATAAACATCAGTAGTACTGTTTAGTATCAGTCAAATGCTGACTATTTTAATTCTACCAGTCAATTATTGTCAGTTTGTAAAACAAGAAGCATTTACACCTGCCGAGACAAGAGAAAAACAGTGGCAGCGGTGTTACACTGTATTCTGCTATACAAGTTCAGGGGAAACTTTCAATGGTGGAAAACCAGACTTTTAAATATTACATTTTATAAATGCAATGACTGGAATTGTTCGGTTGAAGGGGGCACCAAACTGTGAATCCTGAACAAAGCAGTTTGGTGAATACATATTTACACATTAACTTTCACTCAGCTGACAAGCAATGAAAGTAGCTACATGATTAGCTAGTTAACTATAAGCTCGTTGTCACGGAGAGTAAAAGATGGACTTTATTTACTTTCCAGCATTGCGTCTCACCAACTAGGCAACAGCGTAGCATGAAATCAACACTCAACAGACACAATCCACCATGCACCATTGTCTGCTGAGCTGCAAAAAGATGCTCTGATGTTTACCTTTCAATCTTCTACTTTACTGAATGCACTGACAAACTATAGCTGGCTAACAGCAAACAGACATGAGTGACATGTTTGTCAGGGACAGGGTTAACATTATATTAGTTATATTGAAAAGGGAAAATGATGGTGTCATTGTTTATTGACTTTCCAGTATGTATTTCACTAACTAGTTAGCAACTTACCGCGAAGACACCGCTCAACTCTGCCCTGTCTGCAGAGCCACCGTCAGCTCAGAGTCAGCTCTGTAAACAATGGAGTCGGAGCATGCTGTGCTGGAAAATCTACGTAATGACACCAGTTATAAAGCACTGTTTTATGCATTATATGTTCTGAAAAAAAGTTTTTATTTCTGTGCATATCGGTAAACATATACGCCAATACCGATATATCGGTGAAAGGCTAATATCGGTGGGCCGACTGAAGAGGTGTATTTTCTGCCGTTAACCTCCCAAAACCCTGTACCATCAGACTGATCTCACATTAAAACTGGAAACAGTAGGTTGACTTTTTTTTTTACTAAAATCGGTCTGTGCTTACCGAAATTTGAAACACTGCCCCCAGTGGCCAAAGCGGTAAGTGTTGTTGGGCATATGGGCACGTGTGAGCTCCATTTTTCAAGTTTATGTCAACGGAAGGGCCCCAAAAGCGAGTTATGAAGCGAGTTGTTTTCAGCTGTATAGACAGTACTACAGTGAAGTGGAATGCATTTTTTTTTTATAAACTCAACCCCCCAACCCAGCCCAACACAAACCTAAACCTAATCATCAGTGAAGTAAAAATGTAATTAGGGGGGAAATGCAATGTTGGAATAGCACTCGTCACTGATTATGTGAAAGCAATTACTTCCTGGTTTCAACACGAGATCCAAACTGCTGACGCGGCACGTATCCGGTCATACCACAAGGGAAGGTAAACATGTTGAAGCAGTTGGAAAAATGGAGATGCCACTTGTCAGTGAGCTGGCATAATGTATCCAATCCTAGGGTATTTGAACTCTCAGAAGCAACATGCTGAATTCCCGTGTGATCATGTTGGTTACAAACTCCAAACTTGGTTACAGGCCTGCTATTTTCATATTTTGAAGGAGGAATAACAGCGAATTTTCGGTTGTGTTTGAGGTATTTCACACTTGAATGTTTCCAGAAGTGATCACTTCTAAATGGGTTGAATGGGGAGAAAGTGGCTAGAGTTTATTCATATTTTTTAATGCAGAAATTTTTCAGAGGTTTCTTGGGATGTACAGCACGAGGAAGTGTTCTTTATTTTTGTATTTAGAGTATTTTGATTCAGAATGTTGAAATATTGTGATATTTACTCGCTTGTTTCTCATTCATCTGCATTGGCCTTGTACAACGACTCCAGCCTCGTCGTAAGTATGTATTAATGTTGTCAGATAGATCATCGTTCGGTTCTCAAGTCAGTGGAAAAGCGGGCAGGTATTAAGATACTCAGTTTCCCTGGTAGCTGGCACTAACATCAGCAGTATGGTAGAAAGGTGTGTGTGTGTGCGTGCTGCGATGTAAACTAAAGCTTGTTATCTATTTAAAAAAAGGGACAAGCAGTTTGACACACACACTTCCTGTTTCAGTAAGAAATATGTCAAAGCACCAAATAGGTATATCAAATGTATCATGATATGTTCTCTGAAAGTCTTTTTAACTTACACAGATTTTGTTTCTTAAATGTATCTGATTTTATGGATGTTTATATATTTTTAGATACAAATCTAAACACATTCACAGCTTTTCAACAGTCCTCTTTTCCTGTGGATTTATAAGAACGATTCAAGCCCAGTTTGAATTCCACTCTTCAGATAAAGATCAAGCCCGGCCCATTAATTTTTCACTGTAATCTACCCTGTTTCTTAATTTCAAGCCACAGATCTCAATGACAAATGACTTGGCTACACTCTTTTGATAACCTGGCAGTATGCACCACTGATACCCACTCACACCCTAAGTAAAAATTCCACACCTTTACTGTTCTATTTTCTCTTCTCTTCCGCTGAGATGACTAAGTATTTCCTCCATTAGTGGCTGAGGATCAGTCCCGGCCTTTTAAAATACAGTTGTGTGTTTTCTTTCAGCAGTCAGCGGGGGCCTTTTTAAAGCCCAGCATTTACACAGTGCCTGTGTGCTTCATCACAATGACAAAGCACTGCTGTACTCCTGTAAATGCTTGTTTCCCTTAAGATAAAAACAACTAGGGATTATGCAGTGCTTTTTATGGATGTTTTCGGCAAGCAACTGGCTAAGGAACAAAGGGCTCTGAACCTGGCTAAAACCTCACTGATTATCCCAGTGTCTAGCTTATATAACCCTGTGCAGATACTGGTTTAACACAGAATCTTAACAAATAAAATATACATAAAAGTGTATTAAGCAGTTTATTTAAAAAGCATAATTAAGAATTAAAAACAAATAAATAACATTAAGCACCCTAAAATAACATATACTTGATGTTAAAATAGAGAAGAAAACAATAAAAGCATGTAATTTAGTTAATGGAAAAATTAATCGCCGCCCCTTTAAGAATTGTGCAGAGAGAGTTCTAGTATTGACCAATCAAGAGACAATGCACTAGTCTATAATTGGTAAAAGAGATGCAGAGGAAACAACTGATAAAATATCAAGCAAAAAGTGAGATTTTAGATAAAAACAGACAACAAGTCTGAAGAAAAGGTTGTGTTATTTGATCTGGAAGATGGCGGGCCACCCACAGACGATATTTGATGCGGATTCCTTGAACTGTTTCTTTGCCTGGAAACAAGAACTACTGCTTTTATCGAAAGGTGGATCAGACAAACTATAATTCCCCCTCAACTTTCACCAGCATTTTCCCTACGTCAAAGGCAATCCATGAGTTCACACAGCCACTGAGTTAATTTTACATACAGCCAGTGGTAGGACTGAACTGTTGCATCTAAAAAGGGTTTCATTTTGCATCTGGACATGCATCTGAAAAAAAAAGGACATACAAAACAAGGTACAAAAAGCCACTGATATGTGAATTGTGTACAATGTTTTTTGTTCCCTATCTGTCACTCACTCGACGTTGTGTCGATGTAGTGACACTAGGGGTCACTCTTGGGAGCCCTAAACACCTCTGCTTTTTGAAAAAAGGCCAATGGGAATTAGCGAGTGGAATTTGCATGCCACTCCCCCGGACATACGGGTATAAAAGGAGCTGGTATGCAACCACTCATTCAGATTTTCTCTTCGGAGCCGAGCGGTTGCATTCAGTGCACTGAATTCAATTCTCCCTTCCGTTCACCTCAAACTGCTGGATTTAAAGTGCATTTCAGTGGCTTCTGCCCCTCTGCACCCGTGGAGTGCAGAGAACGCCCCTGGGCGCTTCGGCAGAGCAAAACAAAGAGTATATTCTAAAAGAGTATATTTTCATAAAAGAGTGGCACACACGGAACATTTTTTTAAAGATGCCTTTCCGTTTGTGTGTTATTCCTGGTTGCGGTCGTTATCTCTCCACTTCTGACGGCCACGATCGCTGTCTTACGTGTCTGGGCGCTGCCCACGCGGACACATCGTTCGTGGATGGGTCTTGTCCTCATTGCGAGAACATGACCATGGCAACATTGCGGTCGCGGTTTGCCTTCATAAGAAAGCAAGCCACCCCAGCAGCTCCCCGCCTTGGTCCTTCTACCTACGGGTATGAGGCCGCATCAATTAGCACTGGGGGTGATTTGGTATTTCAATGGAAGCACCTCCGCCGGGTAAACTCCCACTGACCTCCCATTCCTCAGCACGCTTGCTTGCCCCGGTCGGGCTCTCGGATGAGATGCAAGTTCGACCTCTTATTCGGGGCCCGGGAAGACGATGAGTTATCGAGCGCAGCATGGGAGAGCGGGCTCATCCAGTCTGATGTGGAGGCTTCGGCTGGGCTTCCTCCTTCGGATATGGTCACCCAGCCTCAGTCCGACGCAGAGATGACGGACATGCTTTCCCAGGCAGCTGCGAGCGTCAGGCTAGAGTGGAACCCTCCACTCTCCCCTGAACCCTCATGGCTCGATGATTGGTTCCTGGGCCCAGAGCGCCGCTCACGGCCGCACCCCGCCCGGTCCCTTTCTTCCCGGAAGTGCATGAGGAGCTGACAAGATCATGGGGGGCACCTTTTACTACCCGATCCTGATCTTTCAGCTCCCCCACTCTCACTGTCCTCGATGGTGGTGCGGCCAAGGGGTATTCTGTGATCCCCCAAGTGGATAAGGCGCTCGCGGTGCACTTGTGCCCACAGAGCGCCGCCACCTGGAACAGGCGCCCGAAGCTCCCATCCAGGGCCTGTAGGTTTATGTCGTCTCTGGCAGCTAAGGCCTATGGTGCCGCTGGACAAGCCGCCTCCGCCCTGCACGCCATGGCTCTCCTGCAGGTACACCAAGCCAAGGTGCTAAAAGAGCTGCACGAGGGTAGTTCTGACCCGGGATTGATGCAGGAACTGCGCTCGGTGACCGACCTCACTCTCTGGGTGACGAAGGTCATGGTGCGGTCTCGGGCAGGCGATGTCCACCTTGGTGGTCCAGGAGTGCCATCTTTGGCTCAACCTGGTTGAGATGAGAAAGGCTGACAAGGCACGGTTCCTTGACGCCCCCATTTCCCAGGTTGGCCTATTCGGCGACACCTTCGAGGACTTTGCCCAGCAGTTCTCGGCAGTGAAGCAGCAGACAGAGGCTATTCAACACATCCTGGCCCGGCACAGCTCAAGACCCCGCACACCTTCTGCTCATCGCCAAGAGCGTGCTCCTGCAGCAACAGCATCGGCTTCGCCACAGCCCAGCCCCGGCGTGGAGCCCACCTCAGGAAGCAGAAGCCACCCATCTCACGGCCAGCCGAAGAACCCAAGAAAGGCTTCGAAGCGCCCCTGAGATGGGTGACCCAGTGATGAGGAGACCCGCTTCTATGGAGTTGATAGACAGACGACTCCATCCCCCGGTAGAGGGCCGGGAGGAGAATCTTTTGTTTCAGCCCCCCAAGGGGCTGCGGTGCCCAAAACTTCAACAAAACAGTGGTTTTCAGGTGCGCATTGTCGTCGTCAAGACTGCCGTCCACCGTCCCATTTCGGCAGGTTCAGCGCCCCAGTGGCAGACCCCCCCCCCGCCCAGCTGTGGCACAAACATGCCCGCACCGGGTTGGTTCCGATGGACTGCGGGGACGATATTCCTCCTCCCCCCTCCTCAACCAATCTTATGGTGGGCGTCAGCAGCCAGGTAAATGCTTCGATGTCTCTGGACTCAGCACGGCCACGGGGTTCGAGCCCCCTCAGTGTGGCGCCTCAGGCTCCACCCCACCGCGAGGCCCCACCCACCGGTATGTCTGACGTGATTGTCCCCTTGGTCCCCCTCACCCGGAGTTTGGATGCATGGCACGCGCTTTCCAACCCGTCGCAATGGCTGACCCTGACTGTCCGACTCGGCTACGTGATTCAGTTCACAAGGCGCCCGCCCAGGTTCAGCGGCGTCCGCTTCAACTCGGTGAAGTGTGAGAATGCAGCTACTTTGCGTGCGGAGATTGCTTCCCTTCTACGGAAGGGTGCGATAGAGGGAGTGGTTATGCGAGGGTTATGCTCAGGGGAGAGTGGAGACTCCACCCTCAAGTGGTCCAGCTGATTTGGAGTCGATTCGGTCGAGCACAGTAGACCTATTTGCTTCCCAGGAATCCTCCCACTGCCTACTTTGGTATGCCCTGACCAAGGCACCCCTCAGTATAGACACGCTGGCACACAGCTGGCCCCCGGGATTACACAAATACGCGTTTCCCCCAGTGAGCCTACTTGCACAGACCCTGTGCAAGGTCAGGGAGGACGAGGAGCAGGTCATTCTAGTAACACCCTACTGGCCCACCCAGATGTGGTTCTCAGACCTCACGCTCCTCGTGACAGCCCCCCCTGGCGAATTCCCCTGAGGAAGGACCTTCTTTCTCAGGGACGGGGCACCATCTGGCACCCACGACCAGACTTCTGGAATCTCATGATCACGATCACTCAGGCTAGGACTCCCTCTATGAGGCACCTGTATGCCTTGAAGTGGTGTCTGTTTGCTAAGTGGTGTTCTTCCTGATGCGAAGACCCCCAGAGATGTGCAGTCGGATTGGCGCTTTCCTTCCTGCAGGAGAGGCTGGAGGGGCAGCTGTCCCCCTCCACTATGAAGGTGTATGTAGCCGCCATTTCGGCACATCATGATGCAGTGGATGGTAAGTATTTGGGGAGCATGACTTGATCATCACGTTACTGAGAGGCGCTAGGAGGTTGAATCCCTCCAGACCATGCCTCATCCCCTCATGGGACCTCTCTGTAGTCCTTCGGGGTCTACAGGGAGCTCCCTTTGAGCCCCTGGAGTCAGTTGAGCTTAAGGCACTCTCTTTGAAGACTGCCCTCCTGACTGTGCTCTCTTCCATCAAGAGGGTAGGGGACCTGCAGGCGTTCTCTGTCAGCGAATCGTGCCTGGAGTTCGGTCCGGGTTACTCTCACATGATCCTGAGACCCCGACTGGGCTATGTGCCCAAGGTTCCCACAACCCCTTTTAGGGATCAGGTGGTCAACTTGCAAGCGCTGCCTCAGGAGGAGGCAGACCCAGCTTTGGCATTGCTGTGTCCGGTGCATACTTTACGCATCTATTTGGATCACACGCAGAGCTTTAGAAGCTCTGAGCAGCTCTTTGTCTGCTTTGGTGGACAGTGGAAAGGAAGCGCTGTCTCCAAACAGAGGATCACCCACTGGGTCGTTGACGCCATAACTATGGCATATCATGCCCAGGACGTAACGCCAGAACCCCCCACCCCCCCGCGGGGTTATGAGTCCACTCTACTAGGAGTGTAGCGGCCTCATGGGCCCTGACCAGTGGCGCCTCTTTGGCAGACAACTTCAGAGCAGCGGGCTGGGCAACACCCAACACCTTTGTGAGGTTCTATAATCTCCAGGTTGAGCCGGTTTCGTCCCATGTGTTGTCAGGTATGAGCAGGTAAGTTCCGGGACAGCTGGCCGGGTGTAACGCTTGCGCATAGCGCCTTTCCCCTCCCATGAGGTGAAGACGTGCGCTTTTGACTCCCAGTCGTGTTCACAAGTTGTGATCCCTGGATGACTTTCCTCCTTAGCCCTTTGGCAGACGAGTTTGCGGAGAAACTCGCTACCGGCCCAGTACATGTGCTAACTAAGCCCTGTACTGGGGTAGGTGCTCCGCATGCACTGGTTTCCCATAGGTGACCCCATGTAATATATCTTCCGCTAATACGTTTCCCTGACGTTAAACTGCCTCTTCCTTGGGCAGAGGTTCCTCTGCCCTCGGTCACCGTGTTTGTAGAACTCCTCCCCCGTTGGGTAGGACCTACCATGGGACTTCTCCATATGACATACTTCCGACAAGACTCAGTAAGACCATGTGACATATTTCCACTCGAAATGCCCCCCCTCCGGGCAGGGTGTGGTCTCCGCGGTGTCTTCCCCTTGGGAGTGACACCCCCCTGACATAGACACTTATGGCCCCCAGCCGGTAAACAAAATTCCACTCTTTTTGGGGAGAAAAAAGAGGAAAAGAGGCCACGGCTGGGTTAGCCTGTCCCTATTTGTTGGGCAAGTCAACTTCGGCAGTGAAAAGGACCATTCGATAAGAGCATTGGTGAGGTTACGTGACGGCCTGGTGCGCAGGCTACGAGGCACACAGCGGTCTGCCCATCTCGCACCACCAGTCCACGTAACACAGTTCATCTAGTTGTGGCGTTTTGTATAGGGACCGCTAGTGTCACTGCATCGACACAAAGTCAAGTGAGTGACAGATAGGGAACGTCCTGGTTACTTTCGTAACCTCTGTTCCCTAATGGAAGGAACAAGATGTTGTGTCCCTCTTGCCACAACACTGAACTACCTGCTGAAATGGCTGGGACCTTGTCTCAGCTCCTCAGCACAAAACCTGAATGAGTGGTTGCATACCAGCTCCTTTTATACCCGTATGTCCGGGGGAGTGGCATGCAAATTCCACTCGCCAATTCCCATTGGCCTTTTTTCAAAAAGCAGAGGTGTTTAGGGCTCCCGAGTGTGACCCCTAGTGTCACTACTTCGACACAATGTCTCATTCCCTCCATCAGGGAACGGAGGTTACGAAAGTAACCAGGACGTTTTGTTGAAACTATCGTTGAGTGTTGATGAGTTATTTTGATTGAAAAGGTTGGAAAGTTGATTTATTGAATGTAAATTGTGATAGTTGAGCTGCTAGAATTTACCTTTGTGTTGAAAAAAAAAACAACCATTTAACCATGTTAACCTATTTTAAGGACTAAATAGGGAACTAAAAAAACAATACTAAACCAATAATACATTAGAGTGGTGAAATAGATAAACAAAACTTAAACACAATTAGAGTGAGTGAAAAGAAATACTCTTAAAAAGGGTTATAAATCTTTAAACCAAAAAGACAAAAGAGACAAAGAGACCTGGTTTTATTCTTTCTTTATTTTCTTTATTTGTTTTATTGTTCAGTATAATTGTATACATTTGCAAGTGCATTGTATTTGTTTATTTTCCTGCCTTTGAAAAAACCCTGTTCATTACCAAACATAAATTTACTAAAATAATAATGGCAAACTCAAATTAAAGTTATTTGTCTGTTTCATTTGAGTGTTTATACTACTGCTCCAACGAACCTGGAGTTCTACTTACCTTATACTTACCTGAAGCTGAACTCTTAGTGCTGAGGGTGGCTGTTACACATTGTCGAGCCCAGCCAGGAACAGTAAGTAAATAAACAACTTAAAAACCAGAGAAATAATACTAAAAAAGGGGACAATAACAGATAACAAGAAAAGGATAGTTTGCCATAAAAATTAAAGTTGTTGAGCATGAAAATGTAAAAATACCAGACTCAGTCATTGTTATTGGGATACATATTTGAAAGCCCACATCAAGCAAACCTCAAATTTTTCTAGTCAGAACCAGAAAAATCCTTGACAGCCTCTTGCCTCCAGCAGCAGACTTTGTTAGGTTTTTGGGTCCCCATGCTTTGCCCCAAACCTACCTTGATCTCCTTGGTTCAGCTTTTGGCATAGTAAAAGATGGCAATGAGCTGTTCGCAAAATTCTTAAATACTTTACAAGATCCTAGAAAAAAACCATCACAGATTTTGCAGTGGCTGCAGGTAGCTCTGACTATGGCCACGAAAAGAGGTGATGTGTCTTCTAATGAAGCTGATCGACATTAGTTGAGGCAGTTCTGTAGAGGCTGCTGGGACAATGCGTTTATTGCAGAATTTCAGCTTGAGCAACAGAAAAACAATCCTCCTCCATTTGCTGAACTCTTACTTCTGGGGCCGAATTCACAAAAATTGTAGAAAAAAAAAGTAATGTTAAAAAAAAATTAAGAAAATTCTTAGGATAAATTATAAGAAATTCGTAAGAACGTTCTTAAGTGCAATTCTTGAAAAATTCTTAAGTTCTCAAATATTTTCTTAAGAACATCTTAATTTGTTTCTTAAGAATAAAAAGACAGGCTTTGACATTGTCTGATCAGCCTGCTCAAAGGCTTGCCTTGTCACATTGCCTACAGCAAATTCAATACTTCAACACTGGTAAATTGTAACGATACATTTATCTATTAACTTTTTTGTTTTGTTTTTAAATAGCAAGTACCTTGTGATAATTCTTTTTAATGTAAAGTGTGTGAGATGTGTTAGTTTAACGAATTTAACCATTAGAATTTACTTGCTGCTAACCATTTGATAACTTTTAATTTGACATACAGGAAAAGAAAAGAAACAAAAACTTTAGTAGACGAGGTTCTTGTTGAGGAAATTACTGCAAGGAAAAAGTTCTCCTTGAGAAGCTTGATAATAATATCACGTCGGAAATTAAGAGGCGGGTAAATGGGAAAGGGTGGCGGAGGCTGTCTCCGCTGTGCCCAGCTCTGATAGGGATGTGGATGGGGGTGAAAAAATTGAGGTTATAATTATTATGTTTCTATGAACTCTAAAGATCATGGAGAGAGAGTGCTATATGTAGCGCATCAATTTGAATGAGCATGATTGGTCACCACGTTAAGAAGCTTCAAAACAACATTTATTGTTTGAATTTGGTGATAACATTTACATGGTTTACAAGCTGAAAATAAAAATATAATTAAACACAAAACAGTCAAAAATGTTTTTTTGGTCTAAAATCACATTTCTACGTAAACAACCCATTGCGACTTCAGACTCAATATGAAAAACCCATTTAATTTATTAAATATCTTACCTTTTATAATTTAAGACAACTGTGAGGTTATCCTAACTTTAAGATGTTATTTACGACGATATTTAAGAACATTTTTTCTTAAGACTGTTCTTAAGAAATAAGATAAGAACTTCCTTAAGAAGTTTTTTTGGGAATACAAAATATTCTTAACTTTTTTCGTAAGTTACAAATTAAGAAGAAAATGGTAAAGAAGAAATTTCTTCTTAAGAACGTTTTGTGAAGCCGGCCCCTGGTCCTAAACACCCTCAGTTCTACTTACCTTGTACTGACCTGAAGCTGAACTCTTAGTGTTGAGGGTGGTTACACATAGATCAGGACATGAAAGCCCTGTTTACACCTGGTATTAACATCCGTCTTAGGTGTTCTAATCACATATGGTCAGTTGAGACAGATTGCTGTTTACACCTGACATTAGCATGCATGACCACTTGATAACATTTTGATTGGATGGTCTCTAATTTCGTGACCACATACTTCACTCACTACATCAGTGTCACTGCATGTTGATATAGCAAAAATAGTTTAATATATATATATGTCAAAACAAAACAAAATCTCCTAGATATACTTGACATTTTTAATCTAACCACAAATGTGGTTTATAGTGGGATTTCCTTTTTTATTTTTTATTTAGTGGAGTACTTTTAATGTGGAGTGGAGTATTACATTTGTTTAACTTTATATATGTGTACTTCACATGACCTGTGTCATTGCATGTTGATGTCAGGCATACTGAGATGTTCCGTGAAGTCTTGTGCATGTATGTACAGTGGAGATTTTTCCAATTGGTTTTAGAAAATCGTAAAATACGTTGTTTAAATCATTTAATAAATTAAATGTATTTATTTTCGGAAAAATGACGACAGACCACTAGGCCACTGCTGAAGCAGGCAGCGCATAGACGGCGCTGTTACGTGGCACCTGTTACTTTTGGCAGTGTTGTTCAGAATGGGCCAATCACAGTCAATTGTTATTGGAGGATTTAAAAAATATATATTTTATAGATAGTGCTGTGGTGGATTTAACAAGTATGAATCTTTGCAACTATCAGTTTTAATTTAAAAATTACTCTCCAGAGTGGAAAAAATATATGAGATGTAAAACGTTCTGAGATTTGAATGCAGATCAATGGAGGATTCAGTTTTGTGAGCCGTCTAGCGCCCCCTTATGTAAAGAAAGCTCTGTGTCTCACAAAATAGGTTATTTCTGACATTTGGGTCAATATAAAAATATGTTGACAAACATGTCCCTTGACTTTGTTAGTCATAAAAAAAGCTTTCAAATAGTGAAAATAAAATAAAATAATAATAATAATAATAATAATAATAATAAAAATAAAAATAATAATAATAATAATTAAAAGGTATCATTCTATAATATAACCTTTAATGATATATGAAATGGCTTGACTGTTTTGAATTTTTTTTAGAAAATATATTTGAAATTTTCAATTGCCTGACAAAAAATCCTTGTACCCTTCATCTGGTACACCACTTCTTTGACATGTAAAGTTATTTATGTATTTATTTTGTACTTATTTTTAATACAAGCATTAGTGTAAGGCATTTTGGACAAGTGTCCAAAAATCAAAGCAAAATTATTATTAATAATTTAAATAATTTTCAAAGAATGTTTGCCCCTTGATTTCATGGCATTGGTGTTATCAATGTTAAAAACTTTTTTTTAAGTTTTAACATTTTTTTTAAATACAAAAAGTTGTGGAAAATAATTTTTAAGGTTAAAGTTCAGAGGCTGCTTAAATATGCATAGTGATTTTCCCAGCATGTTAAAAAGTTTTTAATTCACATTTTAACTAATATTTTCACACAAAAATATTTGGTGTTGTACCCCATTGAACCCTTAAAATGTGGTTTTGTAACCCATTTAGCCCTCATAAGTGTTAACTTGCTTCGTTATTGTTAACTTGTTAAATGAATGTCAACATGTTACAAAATGTTTACCCTCAGCGTTTATAGGCAAAAACTGAACTGAACAGAAAATTTGAATATTTTGTAAGTTGGAAAGTCAACATTTTTTGAGAATTCGGTCAGTTCCTCCCATAAATCTGTTGTGTGATTTTAGAAAACATGGAACACAGCAAATTTTTTACAGACCCAGTTATTCACTTTTGTTGGAAAGCGATGTGCGTTTTAAGGGAGCACACAACAATTGTACATCAATTTCATCATGAATGAACCAAGAATTGTTGCTGAAAATATGTAGTTAAAGATGCCCATTTAGATTTGTTGTACTTGTAATAAGTGGTGTTTTATAAAAATAAATTAACTGAATGAATATTTTTTATTTAAAATTAACAAATAAAGAATTAGTTTTAAGGACTGTAACAGTTAAAGGATAGGCAAGGAGGAGGCGGGAATCGACTGAACAGTCAACATAAAGTTCAATGGTAAAACTCAACTTAAACAAACATAAAACAAACATGAACACAGACACACACACAACACGGCCGCGTGCCTCTCTCTCTCTCGAACTGGCTTCTCCTGCTCTCCTTTATCTCATTCTCCCGCTGATCAGCTGATTCAGCGCCGGCTGTGCACCCTCACGGCACGGCAATGCCCTCCTCCTCATCACAATGACATCTCAAGCATAGTCCTTGAAAAGAAATAAATATGTGCTTGAAAATTCTTTAAATTTATCTTTGAAGCATCTGCCACAGCACTTTCCTAAACACCTGTTTGTCACTATGCACTGCAGAATGTTCCTGATCCACTGGGTCATCGCGTGCAATGTCTAAAGTTTGTTTCTGGGTAATAACTTGTAAAATGTTGCAAATAGAACTGTCGATTTAACAAGCTAATTTTGTGCAATCAATTAACCATGTCCCCGACCTGTATGGAAATTTCATAATAAAGAATGTTCCTACTATCGGGGCAATTCAAGATTGATCTATATGATTCATATGTAAACATATACTGTACATGGATATAATAAAAAAAAATGGTGCATGGAAAATAAATTGTCAGCAGTCTGAGTGAGTTTGATTCTTACATTGATAGTTTGTTCATCTTATTAATGATATGATGCAATGAGCACTGCTGCTGTTCATATAAAAATGCTCTCCCCTACAGAATATGCATTTTTAGGGACAAGAAAACTGATACCTTGTCAAAATGGAATGAAATCTTAGTTTTAATAGCAAAATGCCTCATCTGTGATCATATTTACAAAAGACATGGCCAGATGTGCAGTCCACCAGTAGCGTTAGAGCGACAGCAGTAGGAACGCCCACTGGTGACTTCACAGTACAGAGACTAGCGACATCAAGCAATAAAGTCGCTGCATGTGTGTATGGGGCTTAAGTGCTATATATACCAAGAAAGTTGCTCCTTGTGCTTAAATGGTGCTTGTTCAACAAAACCAGAGCAGATTGTTTTCATGGTTGTTTATTATATTCGGGTCATGGGTCAAAGCCCACGTCCCCGGATGAAATATGTCTGAAATCTACTCGCATGCATGCCTAAAGAACGTACTGTTTTACCAGCCGAGAAGTGCGTTCTTCAGAAAATACAGTACATACTGTGACAGTATGCGGTTTTGGACGCAGGGACGCTCCTGAGCTCAAAGACAGCTAAACCAAGCTGGGTCTCGAGGAGCATTTTTCAAAGTTTCAAACTACATTTAACTTGGCACATCATCCTAAAAACATGCACTGCGCTTATGACTAGACGGCCTAAAAACAAGTGAGGTGTGACGCAACCAAAGCGAGATGCTCTAAAAGTGTCCAGCTGATCCACAAGTACCTAGACAACATTTAAAAATAGAGCAGAGGGATGTAGGTGAATAATTGGGTTGTGTTCAATAATATGGAATTAAAACAAACAATATTTTGACTTGTAAAGACACTTTTGCTAAATGCTTTACTTGTTTGTTGCCACTATATATGTATTTGATGTAATGTATTTGAATTATCTGAATTATTATACTTATGATATACTGTATTTATGATTTTTTAAAATTATTATATTCTAAATTACCTTTATTCGGGGCCCTTCACAATAAATATTAATATGCGGTTATCTTGAGGAAAAATACTTATTTGTCATTTTCTCTTTTGTTCAAGGTGATTCAATCAAAAGTTTTGGAATAACAGTCAAAGAAGTGAAAGGATAGTATTTTGGGGTAAAAAATGGGGTATTTCCCCCACTTTTTCTTAAGTGGGGGAAATAGATTTGTTATGAAAAATGTTCAAAGTGGGCTCACATTACAATGAAGATACATTTGTTCATATACTTGAGATTTATGAAATTCTAAATGTGATTGAAATTAAGAGGAGGTGGTTAAGCCTTTTTCTGAAGTGGTTATTTTGAATAAGCATTACCTTGCTGTTGACAAATTTTGCCCTATAACTATTGCCCCTATATATACACTAAATCACTATTTTCCTTAAGGGATGCCTTTAGCCCTGTTTTACCCTGTTTCACTTCTGTTCGGGACTCAACAGGACAGATTAACGCTTACACTACAAATGCGATGTGGTCACATGCATCTCTGAATACCTCAGAAACATTTGGTTTGAGTGAGATGATCATAAAAACTATTTGGACCACGTTTACACCTGTATTTAGTGCTGTCCACTTGTGCTCAGGTCACCCGAGACAACAGCCCATAATTCAGTTTTGGTCTCACCGAACTGATTGGGTTTATATGGGAATGTATAAAGTAGGGTGCTGATAGTTTATGTAAGTGGGACCAGCAAAGTTTTCCTTGTAATATCCAGAGGGAATGACAGCAAAGAGGGAGGGTCCCGAAGAACATGACCCTTGACAGAATAAATCAAGTTACTGTGTTTTTTGGCATTCATGATGCCTCTCCCAAAACACTAACTCATTTATGATTAATGAATTCTGAGTGGAATAAAGTGAAAAGAAAGAAATAATGAAAAACAGACTTTCTGCTGGATGACCAACTGGAATTGTTTGACTCAATTAAAGAGCAGTTTGTTATTATTTCATAGCAAATCAGAAATCGACTCTGTGAAATGAGTCCAAAATCAGTCACAGGCCTCTGACAGCGGGTTGTGTAATCCTGGGAATGTTCCATATGGATTGCTGCTCTGTGGACACTGCATCCACTTTAGTTAGTCTGAACATTTGAACATTCATCAGCATGAAACCTCGCTGGTCCCAAGGCATTCGCATGCTCCAGGGCACTCTCTTCTGGCTGCTGTTCTCACACAACACTTTGATTCAGAATGTTGACAGATCACCCTGGTTCCCTGACACTAATTGGTTTAATTGGGTAGAAGTCAAGTGGTGGTTGTGGGTCAGCTCAGCGCTGCTGGCTTGTGGGCTTGTGGAGGCTGGGATGTTGTGGGTAAACAATAGAGGGGACTACCACTGTGGAGGTCAACTGGGTTCTGCCGCCTTCCACCACACAGCAGGGCCTGCAAAGCAAGAGATTTACTCTGACGAATTCCTCAACCTGTTTAGGTCGACACTATGACCAGATCATTGTATCCTGCCATTAGCTTGCCATCTATTACCTTTAGATACATTGGCCCCCCAAAATATTTGGACACTAAGCCACTGTTAAAAATGTATGAATGTCTTTTATTTTAGGGGAAAACAGGGCTAATTGTCACAAGGGTTATATCTCAGTAACTATAAGGTTTGTTAAAAAATTGGTTTTTCCTAGCAGTGGTTTGGTATGTTGGATTCAAAATGCTGTAGCTCTTGGGTAAACAAGTGAACACAATAAAACCATTACCATACAGTCACTATTGGGAGATGTTGTCACAAAAGGTCAAAGTGTGTTCAGTGAATTGTATCTTTTTTCCAGGACAATAAAGGTGGAAATGCTCAATAGCTTTTTGTCGTCAAGACTTTAAGATATAATAATACATATTAAGATGGCTGTAAGATAGTGTTAACAATAGTAATCCACTACAATTGACTATTTAATTTATTTTGATTTTTTTTCACTCTACGAAAAAATTATGTCTATATTTCCTCATTCATTATCGCTTTCCTTTCATCTGACACAAAAACACAAACAGATGTACTGTATATTGTATATGCAACCCAGGTAATGCACTTTAAAGTAATTAACTTGATTAAACATCAGTAACTGTAATCTGATTACTAGAATTTATAATGTAGTGTGTTACACTACTAGATTACAGTAACAAATTACTTTGTAATTAGATTACACCCAACATTGGATAGCATTTTAAGTTATGTGGCAAAACAGAAATTGACTTTCAAAGATAAATTAAAATAAACTTAATATTAAAATTAAATAAATATTTCACTTGAGTAAAAAGTGAGATCTAACCTATAATAAAATACCAAACCAAGTGGCATTTATTTTTTATTTTTTTATAAATATAGCACAGACACACGCAAACATGTTAACAAATAATTATTACATTAGACTCTTAAAATAATAAAAAATGATGTTTAAAAAAATAAATGAAAAATTATTTTCACAAGGGAAGTTCATACAATATTATGCTAAACGTATTTGTCCAAACATGTCCAAATACTTTTTGAGGTTAATGTATGTGGGTAAGCTGTGTAATGAGCAGTGTAAATAATACACTAAATGAGATTTTGTGGGGACCTTTTTGTGGTCACTGTTAGTAACTTCCCTTGATTACACATTCTTCTCTGTTTTGGTGTGGCTTTGGTGACTTTAGAGAGCAGTCATACAACATTGCTCGTCTGAAGTAGCAGAAGCTACGAATGTTGGCTGCACAGAGGGGAAATACATGGTGGGTGGTATTTCATGCTGGACTACGTTTCAATAAGTCACGCCAAGTTGCGGTGGATTTTGGCCCCAGTGGCATTTAGCTGTAATTGTATTCCATCGAGTGAGGTTACTTCCTTCCCCTGCTACGCTCAAATTCAGCTGGTGATAAAGTGTGACAGGTGAGATAGTTCAAGAGGTGTCTGACCTTCAGTTTGTACAGAGGGAAGTGTTGAAATAGGAGGAAAGTTAGTGCAGTGTGTAAAAAATAAATAAATAAATAAATAAATACATTTTTTTAAAAGAACGTTCCGGGTTCAATACAAGTTATGCACTATTGAAAGAATTTGAGGCAGGCTGTGAGTTATCACAGAAAATATTTTCGAATTGTCTCTCAGTTAAAAAAAATTAAAATCATGTTTATAGTAACACACTTACGATGGAAGTCTATGGGTCCAGTGTTCTGGATGGTTTAAAAGTACAAATGTGATACTTAAATTTAACACACATGAATTATTCAGTAAAAACCTGTTTATTATTGGAGCTGTGAAGTTGTTTAAATCATCCTTTTTGATGTGGGCTACTTTTCTAGGTGGGTGAACTTCTGGTTATGAGTTTATAAACAGTCCCTTTCTTGTATCTTTGTGTTAAATGGTTATGACATTAATGTGGAACGATTGGATATACTGCAACTTTACACAGAAAAGGTCAGTTAGCAATTCTGTGATGCTAAATTCATGCAAGTATGATGTAATATGCAAGGATAATCAAGTATAATGTTGAAGTCTATGCTATGGATGTCTATACACAGGGGACAAAAATGTTTTGTCAGGTAATCTAAAAAAGTGCTTCATGTGGCAACATCTAAATTAACTGCTTTAATTCAAGTCAAAAATATTAGCCTATTTAACATCATTGAATTAACTTGACTACATTAGTTTACATCAACAAAGCAAATTTTAAGGGTTAATTACAACATAATCTCATGAGAATTTGTGAGAATAGTAAGAGATGGTGAATTCGTAAGAACTCGTACGACTTTGTACGAAAACGTACCACTTATTAGGGTTACTCCAATACCACAATTTGGCTTCACAATTACCAGCCCTGATATATCAGTATCAATATTACATTTTAATCGAGAAAGGCAACAAATAAACAGCCTCTGATTGCTGAGGAAATTACAAAGAAAATGACTTGATTAAAAGAACTGCATAAAGTCTTAATGCATGTTATGTTTTGTTTATGCATGTTACTTCTTATGTTTTAGTTTAATGTTTTCATCAAAACTGTGTCTAATCAAATGAATACATAAAACTTAAATCAAATGAAAATATAATAATGAATTCTGAACAAAACATTGCAGTTAATTTGGTCAAACAGTGCTGCACAACAGAGCTTCACAGTATAATTATGAAAAAAAGAAAAACCTGATTACCTGTGGCACAGGACTGCTACAGCTGAATCACAGCGTGCTGATATTCAGAAAACTCTTTCTTTCGTGATATTGCTTACATATTAAATTATTGTTATTAATAGTATTATTGCTACTACTTTAAATATAAACATTTTCCATACATAGTCATATTTTTCTATTGTAATGTCTTCAATTTCATGCATCCAGTCAAATAGAGCTTTTAATTTGGCAGGCCTTTGAGTTCTTCTTGTGTGTTTTTGACAGTAGTTTTTAATAAGCCCCCAATTCCAAATGAAATGCTGAAAAACTCGCGGTAACACTTTCTATGAAGCCCATATTTATAATGCATTGTAAAGTCATTATAATGCATTAGTAATGTCTCATAATACACCTTATGATATGTTATAACTTCACATAAATAAAAATCACATAAAAAAGCTTAGGTATGGGGTTTGTGTTAGGGGTTAAAAATAAGAAATATATCACAAACTCACATTCTGAACCCGAAAGTTTTGCTTCCATCATACACAAAAGGGCTTTTTACATTACCATCATGATTAGGTTTAGGGTGTGTGTAAAGTGTTACACTTCATTGTTAGGTTTACCTTTGCATTGACACATATTTCGTTTAACAAGTAAGAAACATATCATTGGGGTCTACAAAGACATGAGGGGCGTGTATGTGATTGGTTGGTGTATAGGTCATAACTTTCTCTTACAAATTCACCATCTCGTACTATTCTTACTATCTACTCTTAACTAAATACTACTCATACTATCTCATGTGATCAGATTCGTTAGATCAGGTAGAATTCTTGCTCCTTAAGGTAATTAATGGAGGTAACCACTTTTTACAGTGTTCTTTCAATATATATATATATACACTACCGGTCAAAAGTTTTGAAACACTTACTCATTCTTTATTATAATTTTTTTTACATTTTAGAATAATAGTAAAGTCATCAAAACGATGGAATAACATAAATGGAACTATGGGAATTATGTTATGTATGTCCAAAATAAATCAAAACTGTGTCTTTTAGCATCTTTTAGCATCTTCAAAGTAGTCACCCTTTGCCTAGAATTTGCAGACATGTACTCTTGACATTTTCTCAACCAACTTCTTGAGGTATCACCCTGGGATGATTTTTAAACAGTATTGAAGGAGTTCCCATCTATCTTTTTTTTATTTATTATTATTAAATTTTAGTTTTGTAATGAAATAAATTAATACAATGGTACAATTATATTTTTGTCTACAAAACTAATTTCAAACATTTAAGCATACGCCTTCAGATCAAAAGATTTTTAAGATCATGAGAAACATTTCAGGCAAGTGTTTCAAAACATTTGACCGGTAGTGTATATGTAATATATATAAACTATGGGATGTCAAAATTATTTTCTGTGGTCATCGGCATTATGCCACATATATTGCTGATAGAGCTTAACTTGTTTTCCAACAAAAATGGAACTTCATTTACACAACAGAAGACTACACTGTACAAAGTAAAAATGCAGAATTGTTACCGTAAGTAGGTACAGTATTAATACAGTACCTGACCAGACCATCAAATTTAACTTAATGTAGTCAGGTTGATTCAGTTATAATAAATAAAAAACTTTTCTGAAATAAACATGTTTTTAGGGTTATCTGCCAAAACATTTTAAAATATACAATACAGACAGTGTGCTATCACTGTATATACGTCTCTTAATTTTTACACATATCACACACATATGTGCAAAAAAAAATTATCTAAGCACATTTTAACACACTTTCAAGCACTCAAGTACCAGATTTATTGTATGAAACAGGTTCACATCTACTGCAATTAATCATATCATTATTCCACAGTTGCAGCATATTGTTATCCTTCATTATTTCATTCTCAACATTCAGAAAATAATTTACTTCAGTTTTGGTTATGCTTCATTATGTATGTTAGCTACTGTATCTGAAAGGGCTCATAAATTGCTAAATTCACTATTTAATTACAGGGTGTAATCTTGAGCTATGATACTGTGAGATGGTCATAACTGTTGTAGAGTTTTATGGTGCGTATTGCAATGGATGTTTTCAGATAGTGAGGGGATCCAAACCACGAGCTTGATGGATTAGACTGAAGGATAAATAACAAGAGGAGGAACTGGTGTGAGATGAGATAAAAGCCTCTATGGAATCATGTTCGTTTTCTGTTCCATTATTTGCAATGATTGCACATAGCTGTGAAGACACACACATGCAGAAATGTGGAGTGAAATGTTTATGGATTATTTCCACAGATATGACATTTTGCCATCGGACCATCCCATGAAAACAGTTCATAGTGGAGTGATAGGACATTAAAGGAATACTTCACCCTTAAATGAAAATGTGGTCTTCATTTACTAACCCTCATTTGTAGGTCTAATCTCATTTGTAGTTGTTTTTCAAACTTCATTTATTGAAACACAAACAAATTAATCCAAATATATTTCTAAATTCAAATTACACTTCAAACAAAACGAAAATATAATCAAAATAACGAATTGGTCAAAAGAAATCATACCAAATCCAAACATTTTACTCTGTCCAACTTCTTCCACCAGCCCCTTTTGTAGTGACTTAAAAAGCACTAAAAAAAAAAAATAAATAAATACATAAATAAATAAATTATATATACGTATATATATATATATATATATATATATATATATATATATATATATATATATATATATATATATATATATATCAATTAGATCATAAATAAAAAATTTAATATAAACAAAATTATAATAATTGAAAAATAAGCCATGACCTTTAGATAGTTAAACACAATCTCATATATATATATATATATATATATATATATATATATATATATATATATATATATATATATATATATATATACGTATATATAATTTATTTATTTATGTATTTATTTTAACGGCTACAACAGCGATAGTCAGGGCTTGGTCATACGACACATAAGAACAAATAGTGTTTGGTGTAAGTGATGTCAGACCCAGCCCAACACGTCTAAATGTAAAAAATATTAATTGAAAACAACAACAAATTATTACTGAATAACTCATTTAGATCTGTTCTTCACACAAATCTATCGTATGCCTTAAATAGGGCATACAAGCTGTAAGAACTACTTTAATGACTCTCTGATGAAACTTCAATGGTGCTTTTGAAAAAGAAATGTTTTATTAACCTTATAAAGCATTTAGAAATGTGTTCTACGCTTTCGTTGATTGGTTTCCACCTCAGAGGTAACCTAAGGGACACACAAACTTATGTAAACATGCCCTACTTTCTATTGTAATAAATGGCTTTTTCAAAATCATAGAAGCTCTTTTGATGTAATTTGGATGAAATCACAAAGGGCAGACATGTCATCTAAACATATTTCTGATTTTAGTTATTGCTGTCAGGAAAACCCCATTTAATACCATGTGACTTGTTTTTCAAAGTGATTTAGTTCACACATGATTTCCATTTGGAAATCAGATAAGAGTCCTATCATAACAATGTTTGTTTGTTTTGGGCATGGGTTTGGTAATGACTTCAGGGAAGTCTGAGACTTCTGCAGTCATAGAGGGGAATTCAGTTTATGACGGATGAGTGCCATGGAGATGCAGATAGAGACCAGTCCAAAAACACATCCTTATCTTAATAGGATTAAACATAAATTTCCCATTATTCCCTCAAAGGCTGAATGGCAAATCAAACTGCTATGAATTTTAATCAGAGCTGTCAATTCTGAAATCCAGGCCTGTGTGTAATGCATTTTATTTGTGTCTTAGGCTTAAGACAAGGTAGTTTAAATAGAAGAGATATTTTGCTCATAAAGCAACATTGCTAACTGACTGAAAATAAAATAATAATAATAATAATAATAATAATACTTAATGCTAAAACCATAAAACCAAATTACACAGCACCACTTTAGTGGTGGAGAGGAAATTGTATTAAGCAACTGACATGACATGTTGTTTTAGGAGTGATATAAAAGAAGATAAATTACTGAGTACCTGTTTAAATGCTCAAACCCAGACCATTACCATTTACATTTGTAACTGAAATTTTGTTTGAAACTTGAAGGGTCTACAAAGAATTGTTGATGTATTTTAAAGTTGCTATAATACTATAAATGAAATTGCAGACATGATTTCATGTGAAAATGTTTACATGAGTGGTGCAAATCATATGACTAGAGCCATTTAATTCCACGCTGCCCCTCTGAAAGATGATGTCTGTGTCAAAGCTCCATAAAAGGAAGTAAAATTTGTCATAAATAATACTCATACAACTATGCATATTTGCTACATATAATGTTTAAATTATCAATTATTGGTTGAAATTCATGTAAATTCACATGTATGCAGTCACAACTGAAAACTGTGGGAAAACACAGAGCCTCATTTTTGAAAAGTGACTTACTGACTCCTACTATAGAATTGCAGATTTCAAAGTAGTGTTACAATAAGTAAAAGTAACAATAAAAATAAATATTATTCTATTATTCAAAAAAATATTATTTATTTGTCATATCCCATTCACCACAATTGCAAGTTAGTAAAAACGGTAGTTTTTACTAGTTTTTAATATTTGGGTTTTGTTTGCAAGGTCCTATTGGGTCTTATTAAAAACTGTACAAAATTGGTTACAATTGTGACCAAGAATAAAGCACATACTTTAATTAACTTTTTAAAACTTTTTTTTAAATGCATGCAGTTTTTATTTTCATTGGGCTATTCAAGATGTACAATACAACATACAAAAAATTATCTCATATATTACTCACCTTCATGCCATCCCAGATGTGTATGACTTTCTTTCTTCTGCTGAACACAAAGAGTTTTAGAAAAAATAGCTCAGCTCTGTTGGTCCATACAAGTTAATGGTGACCAGACCTTTGAAGCACATAAAGGCAGCATAAGAGTAATCTATAAAACTCCAGTGGTTTAATCTGTATCTTCATAAGCGATATGAAAGGTGTGGGTAAGAAACAGATAAATATTTAAGTCCTTTTTTACTATAAATCTCTACTTTCACATTTTTTTATTTTGGTTTTTGGTGATTCTCATTCTTCGTGCATATTGCCACCTACTAGGCAGGGAGGACAATTTATAGGAAAAAAGGACTCAAATATTGATCTGTTTTTCACCCAGACCTATAATATCACCTCAGAAGATATAGATTTAACCACTGTAGTCTTATGGATTAATTTTATGTGGCCTTTATGTGCTTTTTGGAGCTTCAAAGTTCTGGTCACCATTCACTTGCATTGTATGGACCTACAGAGCTGAGATATTCTTCTAAAAAGCTTTGTGTTGAGCAGAAGAAAGAAAGTCATGCACATCTGGGATGGCATGAGGGTGAGTAAATTATGAGAGAATTTTCATTTTTGGGTGAACCATCCCTTTAATTTAACTGGGAACAATTTGGGATTAAATGGATTAACACCAGGTTTAAGATATTACAGTATGGGCTCTATTCTCATGAGTGCGCAAAGCGCAGCACAACGCGTTGCCTATGACCGTGCGCAACGTCTTATCCAATTTTTGTGAGAGCACTAATTCTAAGTGCAATTTTAGTGCTGGCACAAAGTGCAAGTGGGCGTGGGTAGGAGTGTTTGCGCTACTTTGGTTGTATGCACACAAACTGAGGATGTATTGTATGTAAATGAAGTGGAGCAAAGCGTAATTTGCTATTTCCCTGAGAAATAGGTTGTTGTGCTAAGATGTTTCAATACCACCTCCTGTCTCAGCGCAAAGTCCAAATTCAGTTCCTGCATTTGCAGTTTGGAGATTCTACGAGCAGGTGGTAATAAAGTTAATGTCCAAACTCCTAAAATATAGTGGAACATTACATTAAGTCCCTGACAATCATTGTCATTGACGTTTAAAAAAAAAAAATGTATGAGATTGTTAAACTATCTAAAGGTCATGGCTTATTTTTCAGTGATCATCATTATGTTTATATTTAAAATTGTATTTATGATCTAATAATTTTTTTATTTTTTTTTATTTTTTTTAAGTGATTTTTAAGTCACTGCAAAAGGGGCCGGTGGAAGTTGGACAGAGTAAAATGTTTAGGTTTGGTATGATTTTTTTTTTTTTTTTTTTTTTGACCAATTTGTTATTTTGATTATATTTTCATTTTGTTTGAAGTGTAATTTGAATTTAGAAATATATTTGGTTTAATTTGTTTGTGTTTCAATAAATGAATTTATTTTTTCTAAATCAAAATCGACTGGTAGAAGTGAAGTGCATGCTGATACAATCACTGTTAATACTAGCCATGATTTGTGTGTCAGTAGATGAAAATAAATGATACATTCTCTATGATTGAAAGGAGTTTACATCCAAATTCTGACGAGAATCGCATTTTCCATTCATAAAAAAGGAGCATATGTCACTGTCATAGAAATATGCCTGACATTCAACAAGGACACAGTTAATGCACTAAAGAATGCAAGTCCATATTTCTGTTCTTTTAATTTATTATATACAGTCCATTTGCACTGCCAACTTCTTATGAATGTGCAGTCTTTGTTTAAATCATTAGTGCTTGAGGGAATGGACTATATAATAGCATGCAGACGCTGGAATAACCGGAGAAGCACCTCAAAATTAAGTTGCACTTGGTCCAGCCTTTTGTGCATTGCACGTATGCTTTCGCAAAACCCACTTGCGTCATAAGGAAAATACCAAAACTTCATGGCCATGCCCATTGACTTTGCGCTTATGACTTAAGGCATTGCGTTGCGAGTAACGCTTGTGCTCTTAAAATAGGGCCCGAAAAGTGGATCAAGTAGGTATATATACTATAACTCAAGAAATTTTACATAAACATAATCCTTTAAACATATATAAAAATTAAACATATATAAATGCATATGTATTTCATATATTGCTAAATATTATGTTATCATTTTAACAATATTTTTTTGAAGGATATTGTTGTTTCTATGGCTGTGGTTCATTATTGGTGTCATCCCGAAAATTAATAAAAATATTGTTGAAAAATGTCTCACTGCTCAAATTATCCATTCATTTTATATGTATACATTATAAGCTCATTTAAACTCAAATATTATTTGGGAAGGGATATCAACAGTAATAGTGTTATGCCTGATAATCTTCAAATTCCATCTGAAAAACATACACAGAGATACAGAACAAGATGGCTTTCACAGACCCACCATGATCGGGGCAGAAGAAAAAAATCTTAAGATGTCTTAAAAACCGGAGTTCAATCTTTGTCATATATCATCAAACAGAGTCATTAGGGCGGCTTTGCTGCAATGAATCTGGTGAGAGCAGCTGTCCGATTCATATCTCCTTTAACAGTAACAGTACATTTACTGCTGTGCTCACTGAGGTGCCCCATACAGTAAATTACAGAGCTTCCAAAGAGGAGGTGAGCAGACTTGGAGTGTAATTCTATAAGTCTGTACCCTCTCTCGAGTTCAGCTAATGCTCAGACCAGTAAATCTGTCAGCTGATGGTTTTCCAAGAAGGCAACAATGGGGCGGTCAGAAAATGGAGTCTGAGACTCCGAGGTTCAAAGGTTGGGCCTTTAGAGATTAGGGCCTCAGAGACTCTGCACAAATGATGTGATAGATCAGGCGGCAAGGTTGTAAATAGACGGTAGACTAAAGAGCAGGACTCTGGGAGGTACAGCTACTTTGTATGTCAACATCCTCTCTGAAACACAAGCAGCCACTCTGCTTTACAACTTTCTCTCTTCGCAGTCCATTGTATGACTGTAACTGCACTTTTCAAAGGTATTTGCAAGAGACAAACCATTCTGACATCTTTGCTTCACCTTTTTCTCACCAAGAGCCTGTATCATGTCATGGTTATACAGTTGTGCTCAAAAGTTTGCATATCCTTGGAGAGTTGGAAATATATGTACCATTTTTAAAGAAAACATGAGTGCGCAGGCAAAACACATTTCTATTATTTCTTATGGGATTCATACTGTAGGTTATAACAGAATGCCACAATCATAAAACAAAACATGGCAACAAAGAAAAAAATGACCCCGTTCAAAAGTCTGCATACCCTTACTTCTTAATACTGTGTATTTCCCCCTTTAGCATCAATGACAGCGTGCAGTCTTTTGTAATAGTTGTCTATGAGGCCCCAAATTCTCACCCTCGGGACATGTTGTTCACACACAGGGACTTGATGCTCTCACACCTCAGCTGACTAGGGCTTCGGGTCAACTGGGAAAAGAGCAAGCTCCTCCCGGTTCAGAGCAACTCTTTCCTCGGTTTGGAGCTGGACTCAGTCTCTTTGACAGTGAGCCTCACGAACGAGCATGCCCTGTCGGTGCTGGCCTGTTTGAAGACGTTCAAACAGAAAACAGCGGTTCCACTGAAAGTTTTTCAGAGGCTCCTGGGGCATATGGCATCCTCAGCGGTAGCCACCCCGCTTGGGTTGATGCATATGAGACCGCTTCAGCACTGGCTTCAGACTCGAGTCCCGAGATGGGCATGGCACCACGGGACACATCGCGTGGTCATCACACTGGTCTGTCACCGTCTTTTCAGCCCTTAGACCGACCTCTCGTTTCTACGGGCAGGTGTTCCCCTAGAACTGGTCTCCAGGCGCATCGTGGTCACGACGGATGCCTCCAAAACGGGCTGGGGCGCTGTTTGCAATGGGCACGCAGCCGCCGGCCTGTGGACAGGCCCATGACTGCATTGGCACATCAACTGCCAAGGTCAGGGAGGATGAGGAGCAGGTCATCCTGGTAGCACCCTACTGGCCCACCCAGACGTGGTTCTCGGACCTCATGCTCCTTGCGACAGCAAGGAGAGCCCCTCTGCCCTTCTTCCTGACAGGAAGACCCCCAGAGATGCGCAGTCGGATCAGTGCTTTCCTTCCTGCAGGAGAGGTTGGAAGGGCGGCTGTCCCCTTCCACCTTGAAGGTGTACGTTGCCGCCATTGCAGCACACCACGACGCAGTTGACGGTAAGTCCTTAGGGAAGCACGACCTGATCATCAGGTTCCTGAGAGCTGCCAGGAGGCTGAATCCCTCCAGACCGTGCCTCGTTCCCTCATGGGACCTCTCTGTAGTTCTTCAGGGTCTACAGAGAGCCCCCTTTGAGCCTTTGCAGTCAGCTGAGCTTAAGGCACTCTCCTTGAAGACTGCCCTCCTGACTGTGCTCACTTCCATCAAGAGGGTAGGAGACCTGCAAGCGTTCTCTGTCAGCGAAACGTGCCTGGAGTTCGGTCCAGGCTACTCTCACCTGATCCTGAGACCCCGACTGGGCTATGTGCCCAAGGTTCCCACGACCCTTTTTAGGGACCAGGTGGTGAACCTGCAAGTGCTGCCCCAGGAGGAGGCAGACCCAGCCCTGTTGTTGCCCATCTATTTGGATCGCACGCAGAGTTTTAGGATCTCTGAGCAGCTCTTTGTCTGCTTTGGTGCACAGCAGAAAGGAAGCACTGTCTCCAAGCAGAGGATCACCCACTGGCTCATAGACGCCATAACTATGGCATATCACACCCAGGACATGCCGCTCCCAGTAGGGCTATGAGCCCATTCTACCAGGGGTGTAGCGGCCTCCTGGGCCCTGGCCAGGGGTGCCTCTCTAACAGACATTTGCAGAGCAGCAGGCTGGGCAACACCCAACACCTTTGCAAGGTTCTACAACCTCCGGGTGGAACCGGTTTCATCCCAGGTAGTGGCACACAATACAAGCGGATAAGCCCGGGATAGCCGGGCGGGTGTATCGCTTGCACATAGCGCCTTCCACCTCTTTTGAGCTGAAGACGTGCGCCATTAATTCCCAGTAGTGTTCACAAACTATGTTCCCTGGTTGACTTCCTCTGAGCCCTGTGGCAGTCGAGTTTTCGGAGAGACTCGCTGCCGGCCCAGTACACGTGCTAACTAAGAGTCCTGTTCTGGGGTAGGTGCTCCGCATGTGGCGGTTACCTGTAAGGCAAACCCCATGCGATGTATATCTTCCGCTAATTCGTTTCCCTGTTGGCAAACTGCGTCTTCCTTGGGCAGAGCCCCTCTGCCCCAGTCTCCATGTTTGTAGTAACTCTTCCCCCATTGGGTAGGATCTACCTTGAAGACTCTCCACATGGTTGGAAAGACCATGTGATGTATTTTTCCACTTAAATACCCCCCCCCTCCCTCTTTGGGCGAGGTGTGGTCTCCACAGTGTCCTCCCCTTGGGAGGGACACCCCCCGACTAGTCCTGGCGGCCCAGTCGGATAATCCCCCTTCTTTTTTAGGGAGTGGAAAAAAAGAAGGGGAAAAGAGGCCATGACTAGGTTAGCCTGTCTCTATCTTTTGGGTAGTCGACTTGTCCCCAAAGGGCCGTTCGACACTCATAACTATGTTGGGGGAGGTTATGTGTCGACCTGGTGTGCTGGCTATGAGGCACACAGTGGTCTGCCCGTCACACACCGCCAGTTCACGTAATACAGTTCAGCCAGTTGTGGCGTTTCGTATAGGGACCCCTAGTGTCACTACATCGACACAACGTCGAGTGAGTGACAGATAGGGAACGTCCTGGTTACTTGCGTAACCTCCGTTCCCTGATGGAGGGAATGAGACGTTGTGTCCCTCCTGTCACAATGCTGAACTACCCACTGAAATGGCCGGACCTTGTCTCGGCTCCTCAGTATAAAACCTGAATGAGTGGTTGCATACCAGCTCCTTTTATACACGTATGTCCGGGGGAGTGGCATGCAAATACCACTCGCCAATTTTCATTGGCCTTTTATCAAAGACCAGAGGTGTCTCGGGCTCCCAAGAGTGACCCTTAGTGTCACTACATCGACACAACATCTCGTTCCCTCCATCAGGGAACGGAGGTTACGCAAGTAATCAGGATGTTTTTTTTGCATGATCAGTCATATTTTCAAAATCAATACCAAAATTTCACAGAGTAACCTGCCATGACAGAGCGTCCCCTGCCAGAGTATGCAAACTTTTGAGCACAACTGTATATGAGACCAGAAATCAGTCATATACAGACATTATCTGTGTTTGAGGGGTGGATATTATCTTTATGTTTTTCAGTTAGAAAGGTTTAATCGATCAGAGATTCTCAACTGGTTTTGCTTCAGGACCATAGAAACTTGAAATATATTGATATTACAATGAACTTCGTCATCCCAACAATATGCAAAATTCTTAACATGGCATAGGCTTAAATTTTTACATTTTTTAAATGCATACATTTTCTAAATGTACATCTCAAAATACTTTGTGGCTGGCACAAACATTTACTCATTGCAAGTAAACCCATATTTAATGTAGTCTGGGTCACATTTTCTTTTAAATGCCTGGTTTGCAGGATAAGGGCATGTCAAGCAACATGTCCATGTTGGCATCTGCATAACTTGGCTAGCTTCTACCAAGTCAAAGATGAATTTACATCAAAATAGTGTAGTTTTATTGGACACATGGTCTTTGACGTCCACAGCAAAATATATTTGAAATGCACAATTGCATGTTTAATTGCATTGTTCATTGTTTTTTCACTTTCAACAACAATTAACAGCACAGACCTGAGACCTCTTTTGGGGTCATGACTCACCAGTTGAGAACCTCTGGCATACTGTAGTAAATAATAAACTGAAACTGAACTCATAATCTAGATCCATTGTTACACTTAATGCACCATTCTCACACCTTTTTTTTATCACCTTTGCTTGTTAAGTACCACCATGTCATGCTGTTATATCAACCCTGTAATTCACAGTATAAGCGCTGGGTGTGAATGTGAAGGGACAGTATTAATTGGACAGTGTTTTATGGCTGCAGTTCCACTAGAAGAGAGAGGCAGGTGAAAACAGCCCAGCTCTTCTGTATGGTGAAGTAAGTGAAAATAGCTTTTCATCTCATCAGAGGTTTTATTCAAGGTCAGTCAA